>NW_020837966.1:18595892-18628392 GCF_003676395.1 Aethalodelphis obliquidens | reverse complement strand
TTGGGTTTCTGTTCGCAACCTCCTGGCTCAAAAGGTTTCCTTCAACCCTGGTGTTGGCGGGGAGGAATCCCAAAAGGCTGGAAAGGGGAAAAAAGTGGGCAGAGAATTGGAAATGAGGGGTGGAAACTAACTACTCTTGATAAAGAAAAATTCTTTACAGTCACAGGAATGTGCAACAGACAGACAAAATACCTTCAAAATATGCAAATCTGTGTTTATCTCAGAGAATTCTGCAGGGAACAAATCCGCAGCATTAGCAATTATGACTAAGCTCAGAAGTCCTCCTCCCAACCAGCAATACTTATAAACATCAATATAGCTTAGAGCTTTATGTTAAAATGTTTTTCTCCTATTTCTTTTAAGCGTTATTTATTTAACATGCTTTTATTATCCTAGATGATGTGATTTGGGAAGAAAGCATTAATTCTCTTATCAGCTCAGTTTCCTTCCCAGTTGCTGAGCGAATGGAGCTCTCCTAGTAGTTTATGAAGTAAGAGGCATTAAATGGAGAGCTCACTGCTGTTCAGATTGAGCCACTTCTGAAACGAGGCTACCCAGGCAAAAGGGATTGACAGTTTAGCGTTTCTGCGGCAAATGTATTGGAGTAAATGGCAAGCAGCAGAATCAGACGCCTTCGCACGCTGCCACTTCCCAGCTAGTACCTTTGTATCTGCTGAATTTTTGAGAAACAAGATGCCTTAACTGTTCGCTCCATGTTGCTTGCGCAGGCTGACTTGGGTGAATAGTGTACCTCAAGTGATGATTTTGGAAGGTAGCCGGTGTTCGTTATATGCATTGTAAGTAATGTGTATTCTGTCATTCATTCATCCACTTACGCATCTGTTCATTCATTCAAGTGGTATTTACTGACTGTCTGTAATAGGCTAGGTCCTGGCAGATCTGGGCACCTTCGTAGCTGAGTATTCCTAACTGTTAAACACAGTGCCGCTGTGATCGTGTTAGAATAACGTCAGATATATCCTAGTCAAAACTACCAGTCTGTGGGATGTCCTTGGAGTACACTGTTAATCTGTGACTGTTTTCTAATGAGCTTGATGATAAATTAGATGCTGGTAGCTCACAAAGGACCGCTGGGCGAGGGGTTGACTCTGTCCCATGCAGTCATTGACTCATTTATTTAGCAAATGTCCACTGGGCACGACTGCGTGTCGCTGTGCCACGTGCCGGATCTTCTCCCTTTGCCTTGCTGGATGATTTTAGAAGCTTGTTTAAACCTCAGTGTTTTTTTGCTGTATGTCTTTTACCCAGGCACTTCAAATCCTCAGTTTGCTCACAGCCTTCCCATCGCTGGCATTGATTGTACTTTACTTCTCCATCCCATGTCTACTTCCCTTGCTACCCAGCACAGAGCCGATAACTAGCCCTTTGAGTGGTACACTCCCTGCATCTCTCTCCCTTATCCCTTCTTCCTCTACTTCTTGGACTTTGGCAACTCCCAACTCCGTGTTCCATCGACTCCACTGCACTTCCTAAGCTGATGAGTGCTGGTGGAGACTCTCTGAGAACCGTGCTGAGTACACAGCTCTGCATTCTGGTCTCAACTCAGCAAGCCCTCCTGGGCTCAACAATCCCAGGGTTTGTGGTTTTAGAGTCCTCTCTGTTACCACATTGACTGTACGGGAACTTGCCAACTACACTTGAGCCTCTGCTCTACCGTCATTTGATCTCAGCAGATACTTTAAGTCCTCTTTTACTATAAAAATGGTGGTCATGTGACTTGCTAAACTTCCCTTCTCTAAACTCAGAACCCTCAGCCTGTTTTTCTCTTTGATCACCTCCTTAGTCTTCGAAGACAAGGGATTCTCCGTTTATTGAGCAGCTGCCATGGTTCAGGCAGTGTGATTGATGGCTCACTTCTGCATCTTGGCGTTGCCCGTGACCCCATTCATTCATTCATTCCACAAACCTTTGCTGAGTGGTTGCTCAGCATTCAGTACTATTAGACTTTAGTGAAGCAATGATAGATACTTTTAGCCTAGTGGGAGGAGGAGTTTAGTCTTTATCATAAAGAAATGTGACCTTTGGCCAACATAAAAATAAAGTACATCTGGAGTACTTAGGATGAAAGGTAACATTTGATCTGGGTTTCAAAGCATTCATAGGAGTTCATTAATTAAAGTAGTAGGAAAGGGCCATCTGAGAGGGAGGGAACAACATATGTAGAGATATGACAGAGTAAAGCATGTTTGGAAAATAGCAGGTAACATGGAGTAGTATGGGTCAGTGGAGGAGGACAGCAGGAGAGAAGTCCGGGAAGTTACACAAGGGCCCTGTTATTTCCAAGCAAAGGAATTGGGATTATCCTTTGAGGACAGGCGAGCTTTGGGAGGTTTGCAGGCAAGGGAATGACTCAGCCAGATTGGGTTTTGTTTTGAATGATGCTCGTGATAGTAGCAGAAGGTTCCTTGGGTATTGCAGGAGAGAGATGAGACGATGAGGGCTGGATGGCCATGATGATGAGGAAAAGAATGAGGATAAACTGGTTGGGTATGTAAGACTAAAGATTACCACATCTTAGTGGTCAACTGAGTGTCAGAGAAGATGACAGTGGTGTTTTCCTGATCAGGAAAATTAGCAGGTTTGAGGAAAGAGTGTACAGTTTTGGACATGTTGAGTTTTGGGACATCTGATGGACTTTGAGTGGTGTGAATAACCAATAAAGGAGAGAAGTAGTTCTTGGGGGTCCAATCTGGAGTAATCACTGCCTTAAGCAGGGGTAAAACATATGCGGTGGGCACAGGGGAACTTAAGGAACAGCAACACTGAATGCGTGGATGGAGATAGTGAAGTCTTCCCCAAAAATAAATAAATAAAAGACCAAAGAGGTGAAGGGTTACAGAGTCCAGCAGCAAATCGGGGGGTGCAGTGTGGTCTCAGAGAAAGTATGCGAGAGGTTTCAGAGTGGCCTTAAATGTGGGGTGTGACAGAGAACCTCTGGTCTGTGGGGTTTCGTGGTGTTTCTGGCTGTGCTCTGGCACCGCCTGCATCCTCATCCCCTAGCCTGCTTGTAGTAAATGTTGCCTCCAGGGTTCTACCCCAGCCTTGCTGCCCTGGATCTGGGTGAAGTACTGAATCCTAATTCGCTTCAGAGCTTAGGAATTACCATCCTAGCCTGGAGAATTGAGAATCCACAGTGCAGAGAGTTGCAAGTAGAAGACAAAATCGTGGCGAGAACATCCTTTCAAGACACTTAACTGAGTAAGGGAAAGAGGCTGAAGGGTGGACACAGGAGGAGCAAAAGGGTGACCCGGAAATGACGACCTAGGGGCAGAGTACCTTGAACGTAATTATAGGCTAAAATGAGGGGACCACTAGGGAGAGTCGGGTTGATGTTGGAGGGACGGTAGTTGACGGAGGGCACGGATTTAACAGTGAAGGTAGAAGGTGAACAACCTCTTACTCTCAGAAGGGAAGGAGAAAAGGGCAAGAGGATGAAGATATTTGATGTTGGGCAGGGGAATTCCCTTTTGCCTTCTCCATCATCTTATCATACTCAACTTCTCTAAACTGCTTGAAATCACCAACCACCCCTTCCTTCTTGAAACTGTCTTCTGACTTCTATGTCACTCTCTGTGGTTCTGCTTCTGATGTCCCTCTATGGTGGACAGAGAGAGATTGGATGACTCTGACGTTCGCATGTTTGTCCGACAGCTTGATGTGTGTGTGTGTGTGTGTGTGTATAATACATTAATTTTCCCTGACCTTTAGTGTTTTCTTCTCAAAATGGGGGTTAATACGTACTGCACAGGGTAGTTGTGAGGACAAGAAGTTAGTGCTCAGATAACGTCCCTCTTCCTGTTTTCTAAATATACGAATTGCCTACGGTTTGTTTGGAGGATCCCTCCCGGCCCCTCTCAATCTTAACCCACTCCGTTTGAAGTGTTAGCCATGTACTCGTGACTCCCCCCAGCACAGCTCTTGTTTTCACTTCTGCTTCTCTCCCGAGAACAGTCTCTTTCCCTCGCTTGGCTGTTCTTTCGAGAACATCATTATTCTCCTGATCATCTGGGCTGGAAATCAGAGAAACTTACTGATGCCTCCTCAATTCTTCTAACCAGACAGCTCCCAGGTCTTTGGTTCTAGCTGCACAATATCTCATTCATTCATTCATTTATCCATCTGATAGACAGTGGATTATTTATCAAATTGCCTCGTACCATGTGAGGTAGAAGACGTCATCCCTGGCTTACAGTTAAGCATGCAGAAAATTACAAGACAGTGTAACGATTGCTCTGCAACAGTTCGGTATAAAACTTGATGAGACCCTGTGCCTGAATGCCTATCCCAGACTTGGTGGTGAGGATGGTCTGTAAACGCTTCTTAGCTTGAGCTGAGTTTTGAAGTTCTGTAGGACTTAGCTCCATGAAGATTCACCACAGAGACTTAGAGGTAGAGGGAACACGTGTGTGGAGGTACAGAGGCATTCAAGGCCGTCGTTGAGCATGGCCACAGTGTAGATGGGGAAGGGGAGGAGAGGAGACTAGAAAGCGAGAGGGAGAAACAGAGAGAGAAAAGAACAGGTATAGTGGTACAGCCAGATCATGAAGGGCTGGGTGCCTAGCCCAGTGCTATGCAGTAGAAATAAAACGAGAGCCCCGCTAAGGAATTTAAAATTTTCTGTGAGCTACATTAAAAATGTAAAAAGAATCCGGTATATATTGTAAAAGTATTTTATTTAACCCAATTCAAAATATCATCATTCTAACCTGTAATCACTATTTAAAATTTACGAAAGCCACATTTTACATTCTTTTCTTTCATACTAAATCTGAAAAATCATCTCCGTTTGGATATTAAAATTTCATCAGAAGTACTTGATCTGTACTTAAATTTCACAGAACTTACAGCTGAGAAGGTAGATGCGTATATCCAAGTTGTTCAGCACATACCTGAAAATTTTCCAATCACTGAACCACGTATCAGTTTTTAAATTAAAACTAGTTTGCATTAAAATTTCACATATAGCAAAAATTCAGCTCTACAGTCACTCTAGACACTTTTTTTTTTTTGCGGTACGCGGGCCTCTCACTGTTGCAGCCTCTCCCGTTGCGGAGCACAGGCTCCGGACGCGCAGGCTCAGCGGCCATGGCTCACGGGCCCAGCCGCTCCGCGGCATGTGGGATCCTCCCGGCCCGGGGCACGAACCCGTGTCCCCTGCATCGGCAGGCGGACTCCCAACCACTGCGCCACCAGGGAAGCCCTCTAGCCACATTTTAATTGTTCAATAACTTCATGTAGCCAGTGGCTTTCCTACTGGACAGAGGAAGCCTAGAGGTTTGGGACTTCACATGTGAGGCATTAGGGAGCCATTGAAGGAGGAGCCATTAAACAAAGGAGGTCATGTGATCAGGCGTGCTGTGACATGGCCAGGCTGGGAGATGTATCCATTCCCATTCACAGTTATAAAGGGATGGGGGCATGCTCCAAGGCAAGGGTGTAGAGAAACAGATACTATATAAATAGCAGGTAGAGCCCAAGCCCTAATTCCACTTCTTTCCAGGCACATTATTTTTTGAAGATTTGATGCACTTATCTGTAAAATGGGATATGACTGTCCATACTTGCCGTTCAATGGGAGTTGCCATAAAAAAATCAAGTGACTTTTGCACAGCAAAGTAAACCATAAACAAGATGAAAAGACAACCCTCAGAATGGGAGAAAACATTTGCAAACGAAGCAACTGACAGAGGATTAATCTCCAGAATTTACAAGCAGCTCATGCAGCTCAGTAACAAAAAAACAAACAACCCAATCCAAAAATGGGCAGAAGACCTAAACAGACATTTCTCCAAAGAAGATATACAGACTGCCAACAAACACATGAAAGGATGCTCAACATCACTAATCATTAGAGAAATGCAAATCAAAACTACAATGAGGTATCACCTCACACCGGTCAGAATGGCCATCATCAAAAACTCTACAAACAATAAATGCTGGAGAGGGTGTGGAGAAAAGGGAACCCTCTTGCACTGTTGGTGGGAATGTAAATGATGCAGCCACTATGGAGAACAGTATGGAGGTTCCTTAAAAAACGACAAATAGAGCTACCGTGTGACCCAGCAATCCCACTACTGGGCATATACCCTGAGAAAACCATAATTCAAAGTCATGTACCACAGTGTTCATTGCAGCTCTATTTACAATAGCCAGGACATGGAAGCAACCTAAGTGTCCATCAACAGATGAACGGATAAAGAAGATGTGGCACATATCTACAATGGAATATTACTCAGCCATAAAAAGAAACGAAGTTGAGTTATTTGTAGTGAGGTGGATGGACCTAGAGTCTGTCATACAGAGTGAAGTGAGTCAGAAAGAGAAAAACAAATACCATATGCTAACACATATATATGGAATCTAAAAAACGAAACAAAAAAATGGTCATGAAGAACCTAGGGGCAAGATGGGAATAAAGATGCAGACCTACTAGAGAATGGACTTGAGGACACAGGGAGGGGGAAGGGTAAGCTGTGACAAAGTGAGAGAGTGGCGTGGACATATATACACTACCAAAGGTAAAATAGATAGCTAGTGGGAAGCAGCCACATAGCACAGGGAGATCAGCTCGGTGCTTTGTGACGACCTAGAGGGGTGGGATAGGGAGGGTGGGAGGGAGGGAGACGCAAGAGGGAAGAGATATGGGGATATATGTATATGTATAACTGATTCACTTTGTTATAAAGCAGAAACTGATACACCATTGTAAAGCAACTATACTCCAATAAAGATGTTAAAAAAATAAATCAAGTGAGATGATGTAAATACTATTACAAGCTTGTATTGGTTAAGCAATGAATGAATGAATGAATGAATAGTAGGTAGAGTAGATGGGAACTGGTAATGGGGGAAATAAAAGAGAAGGAAGATGATGAGATAATTCTTGATTTGAAAAGTGACCTCTGTTTGAAAACCACTGGCTTGGGGTTTGGATGGAGGAAGAAATAGATGATCTCAGTCTGACACAAAGTTGAGGTTATTTTAGCACATCCAGAAGAAACGTCCAGCAATGTCCAGAAGGTTGTACGAGTCCGGGTCTGTAGCTCTGCAAAGATACTTTGGTTGGCGGAAATACTTCAGCATTCAGCGGATGTAGGCAGTACTGAAATGAAGCCATGGGAAGGATAAGGTCTTCCAGGGATGGTGCTTTCAAGCAAGGGTCAGCAAACTACAGCCCTGTGGGACAAATCCCGCTGCTACCTGTCTTGTAAATAAAGTTTTATTGGCAGTCACTCAGTCATGCCCGAGACATGTTAGTGTCTTGTTTCTGGTTACATTTGTGGTACGAGGGAGCTACAACTCTGAGTTATTGGGACAGGGACCGTGTGGCCTGCAAAGTGGAAAATATTTACTCTCTGGCCCTTTCCAGAAAAAAACTGTCAACCCCTGCTTTATTTTTTATTTTATTTTATATTTTTAACATCTTTATTGGAGTATAATTGCTTTACAATGGTGTGTTAGTTTCTGCTTTATAACAAAGTGAATCAGTTATACATATACATACGTCCCCATATCTCTTCCCTCTTGCGTCTCCCTCCCTATCCCACCCCTCTAGGTGGTCACAAAGCACCGAGCTGATCTCCCTGTGCTATGCGGCTGCTTCCCACTAGCTATCTATTTTACCTTTGGTACTGTATATATGTCCATGCCACTCTCTCACTTTGTCACAGCTTACCCATCCCTTTCCCCATATCCTCAAGTCCATTCTGTAGTTGGTCTGTGTCTTTATTCCCGTCTTGCCCCTAGGTTCTTCATGACCTTTTTTTTCCCCTTAGATTCCATATATATGTGTTAGCATACGGTATTTGTTTTTCTGACTTACTTCACTCTGTATGACAGACTCTAGGTCCATCCACCTCACTACAAATAACTCAATTTCGTTTCTTTTTATGGCTGAGTAATATTCCATTGTAGATATGTGCCACATCTTCTTTATCCATTCATCCGATGATGGACACTTAGGTTGCTTCCATCTCCTGGCTATTGTAAATAGAGCTGCAATGAACATTTTGGTACATGACTCTTTTTGAATGATGGTTTTCTCGGGATATATATATGCCCAGTAGTGGGATTGCTTGGTTGGTTGGTAGTTCTATTTGTAGTTCTTTTAAGGAACCTCCATACTGTTCTCCATAGTGGCTGTATCAATTTACATTCCCACCAACAGTGCAAGAGGGTTCCCTTTTCTCCACACCCTCTCCAGCATTTACTGTTTGTAGATTTTTTGATGATGGCCATTCTGACCCATGTGAGATGATATCTCATTGTAGTTTTGATTTGCATTTCTCTAATGATTAATGATGTTGAGCATCCTTTCATGTGTTTGTTGGCAGTCTGTATATCTTCTTTAGAGAAATGTCTGTTTAGGTCTTCTGCCCATTTTTGGATTGGGTTGTTTGTCAACCCCTGCTTTAGAGTTTGGGAATCCTGAGTATGGAACTCTAGGCAAGATGAAAGATTTCAGAATGAGCCGAGGAAGTCACGCTCCTTAAAAGGAGTGAGAAGGAGACACCCAGATATGTAGGCAGAGAAGCACCGTGAGCAGGAAAACCTGGAGGCAAAGAAGAGAGATTTTTTTTTTCCCCAGAGAGAGACGATGTGAATGACAGTGTCATGTGCTGTCAGGGGGTCAAGTGAGGTAAGGATTGAAAAGTGTCAATTGAATTTAGCAACTCCGGTCGCGTTAGCGACTGCGGTAGGAATATTTGGGGCAGAGGGGAGGGGCAGAAGCCAGCTTAGAGCGGGCCGAGGACCCAGTGGGGAGGAAGAAGGGGAGGCGATGAGGTCTAGTTCTGTCCATCAGGGACGCTTGAGGTTGAGGAAACCTGTTTTAAGATTGCCATGCGTACTTGTCTGGAGCGGGAGGGTACAGATTTCACAGCAGAAGAGGGAGTCATGATAGAGCATGTACGTGCTCAGGAGTCAGGGGGAAAAGGGAGGGAGCCCCCAGCCCTCTTTTGATTCCCACTCTTACTGCCTCTGTCAGTACCGGACTCAAGCTTCCTAATTTGCCCCCTGGTTTCTCTGCTTTAGCTGCATCCAGCGTACTTCCAGCAGATTTCTCTCCCTAAAAGATTCCTTTAATCCCAGCCCTTCCCTGCTCCCAGCTCAGTGAAGGTTGCACCTCCAGTCTTCCCTTCCAGGCTTGGTCACTTCCATTTCCAGGCACCTCTCCTCCTATGTGCTTGCGGGCACGCTCTCCCTCACCCTCCTCATTGCCACCCTCATGAAACACAGCGCTCCATGACAGAGCATCACCGAAGTTTTGCCTAACCTTGCCCCATCACAGTTGCTCGACTCACTAGTATTTACGAAGTAGAAATGCGAGCAGACATCACAAGTCATTAACATTTTAAGGCATATTATAAATTTATTATCGAAAAAGAACTATCACTCATTGCTTTGATGCAGTGCAAATTCCATAGAACAGTTTTCTTAACTGTGATGCTACCAACATGAGGGACCAAATACTTTTTGTGCTGCGGCCTGTGCTGTGCATTGTAGGATTTTAACAACACGCATCCCTGGTTTCCCAGTAACACCCGTTCTTCCCAGTTGTGACAACCAAAACTGTCCCCAGACATTGCCAGATGTCCCCTGGGTGGGGCTAGGGGGCGGGCAAAATCACCCCCTATTGGGAACCGCTGCCTTGGAACGACAGTGTTAGGCAGAATTTTTTTCCCCTGATGTTTTCTATTATTCCAGATGTATCCTTTCCCCTCATACTTTGCATTTTTAATAGTTGGACCCAAGGGAAATTATCCTGAAGATGTATCTTATTCCAGGCAGTAAGAAACGAAAAACACCCATTTGTGACTGCTTACCAAGTTAATAGTGACTCTATCGTATTCCATCTAACAATACAAGCAACGTATAAAAATCACAATAGGTGCTCCAGTGTGTGAGCCGATGGCGTTATCACTCAGCTCCTGTACATTAAGACCTGGAGGTCTTAACGCAAACCACGTTTTATGGTATACACTTGCCCCAATGTCCCTGCCTTTTCCCGGCAGTTCCTGTTGCGTATTCTTCGATGGGGGGCTTTCTGTTAAAAGTGAGGTCAGAATTCTCCCATCACAAATACTCACCTGTTGGAAGAAAGCCAACTTTTGGGAAAAGAACCCAAAACGAACATGAGGAGCTAAGACATCATGGTTAAATTTTTTATGTAAAGTTCAGGAATTCATGGGAAATGAGCATAAGAATGCCATGGTGGGCTCAGAGGGCTGGTTGAAGGGGACGCTGAACCCACTCAGTTGTGAGGTTACGAAAGCTTTCTATTCAGTGAGGAAGAAGAAGGTCGCCCCCCTCCTGGGGTGGGTGTCCTCGGTGTTGGGGATTTGGTCGTGGGATCTCTGATGCCTCTTCTGTCCCGTTTTCCCACTGTGTAGACAACACATGCTAAGTACACTAGTCATTAACCACTTGCGTCCAGAATATGAGGTACAGCTTGCTAATCCTATCTGCAATTATTAACATGTACTTCCTTGACTTCCACAAACGGTGTACACAAAGGAGAAATGCTTCTGAAAAGGCAATTAAAGATTTTTCCTGAGGTATCGAGGCTTCAAAGTCATCATCAAGAGACTGCTTAGAATGAGGCTGGTTAGCAGTATTACCCTCTGCCCTGCTCTGCATTTTCCCTTTTAACTACAACTTGGTAAACAAGAGCTAATTCTGAACAATAACCCGGAAAGTGAATGACGTTCTCTAAGCTGTCCTTCAAAGAAGTGTTGACTTTATCGATGTTATATTCCTCATATCACCTGGAGAAAGCAGGAAATGTTTCTAAAAATCATTCCACTGAGAACACAGTCCTACTTCAGGCTTGTTTTATGATGGAGAGAGGAGTATTCTGCACTTGGGAATTTTTTAGTGGCTTCCCCAAGGTCTGGGTTTTATGGGCTACTAATAATCCCTGTGATTTATTGAGCACCTACTGCGTACTAGGCACTTTACATATATTAGCTTTGTGTGCTCTCAGAGCCCTGTGCATTTTTCACTGTAACAGTACTCACAGTCCTAATCTCTACTTATTATGTGAATAATTGATTAATGTGTGTTTTCCCCATTAGTCACTTTCCTGTCCGTGGATCTGTATCGATTTGTGTTCCCCATTGTTGCCCCACACTTAGGACAGGACCTGGCATATAGTAGGTACAAAATAAATACTGCTTCGAAGGATGAGTGAATCCAGATGCAGAGTGGTGTGATTTTAGAGATGAGGAAACGGAGAGAGAGACTGGTTGGGCGGCTTGTTGAAACCTTGCAACTGGTAGTGCGAGGCATCGAATTCAAGTATGTGTGGTCCAGTGGCGACTCTCTTTCCACCACACCTGCCTTCTCAAACTTTAATTGAATCACCTGGAGGCTCTCACCAACATGCACATGCTCATTCAGTGGGTCCGCGACGGGCCTGAGAAGGTACATTTTGCTCCCACACGATACCTGTGCTCTTCTCCAGAGAACCATGCTTTAGTAGTGGAGGTCTGCACTGCAGTTGCAGTGTAAAAAGTGATAGCTTCCTTATCTGTTGGAGGTGTATGTGGTTTTGTCTGGAAATTCTTGCCACGAGACAGAGCCTTTGCACCTGTATCAGTCTCCTCAGGAAAGTACCGCAGGGATCTGCTCTTGAATAGATATATTGACTCCTTCTGTCATTTGGTTATCCATGGGCTGTGATCTTTGATGAGTCTTAACTCAGATATCGATGATGCTCATAGGCCCTGTTGCCTCCCTTAAAAGTCTCGTACTCAGTACCAGGTGGCGTTTCTGCTCTAAAGATGTCCAGTACCCCTACTCTTCACGCTTACCATGGAAATGCCAAGGAGTAGCAATGCCCTTCAGAAGTTTCTTTGGATATTTAGTTCATGAAGGTGTCCTGTTGAGAATCTGGAGTCTCCAGACATCTGGTGGTCCCACCACTGAGTCTGCAGCCATCCAGTGACCCCAGGACCCAGTATGTGAAGAGAGGCTGCTATCACTGACCCCACTGTTGGTACCTGCTCTGTTGACTGTGGGCATCTTAAGCTCTGCCCTTCTTGTTGGTGTGTCTGTGACTGTTTCTTCTTGAATATCCTCCCTGGCTCAGCACTTCCTCCTAGGTCTTGAGAAAAAGGTGCAGAGGTTGGTCGCTTTACTGCTTAGGAGTGGTGGGTTCAAGGTCTAGGTGCTTATCTTAGCCATTTGACACCACATGGTGGAGGAGCATGTTTCTGAGAAGGGGCCCCTCAGTCAGAGCTGTGATTACTTACCACTGAGCAGTCCGATGCCCCGCCCCCCACCTATACTGTGTCACCAGCCTCTGGCTGTTTCAGTTTCTGAGTTCAACCCTTGCTAACCATAGGATGATACCTGGGTTCTTGACTTAAGACTGACGGATTCTCTGTTCCTTCCAGTCATGTACACCAGATCTGTTCATCATCTTTGTGCCTAATTGGAGCCTACCCTTCATTCATTGTATAATATAATGTCACCATTTTTTCGGATATGCAGGATTTGAAAATTCATGTATGTTGTGTTCTAATTGTGTAGTAGTAAAAATTGAAGGGGCACTTTGAAAAAGGTTTATTTTAGCTCAATGTTTTGAAAAACTCTTTCAGCTCTGCCTTCCTTTATAATATTCAGGGGTACTAAATGGTCATGAAGGGTGGTTTAATGAGATGAGGACTTAGAAGGTAAGGGCATCGTTATATTATTGAAGTCACACTGAAAGTAAATTGACAGATACCTGTACTCTGTCCTGAAGCCCCTTATTGAAGAGCTTGCTTTCGTTCTCTTCATGTGAACAGAGAAGGCACAGGAATGATACACGATGAATGAGGCATCTGCCACTGATGGAATAGTCTCAAACCACGCGATGTTTTTTTCCTATCTTAGTACATAAGGTTTTCTCCGTTTCATTTTTATTTTTCATTTGTTTGAGAGTGTTGTATTGATTTTAATCTACGTAAACTATACGCCTATGCCTCATTAATCAACTTCGCAAAGGTAGTGATTAAAGTGTGCCAATGTGGGAAGCCACACAAAGAAAAGACAGTTTACATCTCACTTTTATATATAAAAATTATCCCCATTTTGTAATACTTTAGCATTATGTTCATTGTTCCCATAAAAAAATACTGTATTTTGTGAAATGATACAATCTGTGAGGCATTTCCCATTATGTAGCCACCATGTCTTTAAATTATAGCAATTTCTTAAGATTTTAAGGCAAAATGGGCTCTTAGAAGTGTGATTAATAGCAGGGAATGAGGCTAATGCTGGGTCATCAGTGGCACTCCATTACAAAAAAGGTTGGGCTAATAAAAGCATCCATCTTTTTGACCAATAAAGCATTTGAATGATATGCTTATAGTTTTTTATCATATAGTAGTTACTTGGTAATGAATAAACTCTGAACTTGCATTGAAGAAAGGCAGCTCTACTTAAGTGGCCCTTGGACTAGCTTTTTGATGATGTGAGAACAGGCAGGCCTGGGAGGGAGGCTTGTGTTAGAGCTGCTGGTTTGATTTTTAAGGTGTCTTCTACAAGCATCGTACCCACGGACTATACGAGTCCCATCCAGTTCAGGGGCAAAAGTAGAGAGTCTAGTCAGTTGATTACTTCTTTAGCAGCATAAATGTATACAGTAGGCTCTCTATAAGTGCTTTGTGAGTTGCACTGTTAGGAATACTGTGCTTAGGAGTCGGGGATGTAGCCTGGTCCCAGCGTGGATCTCTTAGGCCTTCTCTAGCTCAGTTTCCCAAGACATAAGCTTGTACCACTCCCTGGTGTGTTTGAAGAGGATTTTTAGATGGTTCATAAGTCATCCACCAGTTCTCATTACTGTGATTTGATGCTGAAGCAATTCCATTTTCAGTCTGTTTTAATCCTTCTGGTAAAGCCAAGGAGAAAGTCTCCATTTGGAGCTAGTATGTCTTTAATCTCTCTCTTCCCATTGTAAACTCACTATTTAACAAAGAAAGGACATGGCTTCCACTCAGAGCCTTTGTGGACTGTAGGATCTAGCTAGAATTTAATAACATCGGTTGGGTTGTATCACATTTATTACAAAGTCTTTCCTTCAGAGGGATACATAGTGGTTGTTCCACTTGATGAAGTGATACAAAGTTTTCTCTGAAATAGATTTATGTTTGCCAAAAGTGAATAAATTTAAAAAATGACATTGGACGTGTAGATGAAGAGGGCAAAGAGAATGAATGTAGATGTAGAAGTGAATGCTTGAAGCTTGGAAACTGGCCCAAGGGGCCACTCAGATGGCATGACCGCTCTAAGAATCTCAGGATTTGTAAGATTATTGTCCCAGAGAAGAGTTGTGGAAAGAATAAATCAGTCCTTTCCAATCTTGGGTCTCCCCAGAGCTTCCTCAGGACTCTTTTCGTTTTTAAAATGGTCTATCAAACAGATTATATGATTAGGAGTTGGGGATTAAAATATACACACTACTGTATATAAAACAGATAACCAACAAGGGCCTACTGTGTAGCACAGGGAACTCTACTCAATATCTTTTAATAACCTATAATGGAAGAGAATATAAAATTATATATTTATATTTATATAAAGTTATATATGTATATATATATATATATATATCTGAATCACTTTGCTGTACACCTGAGACTAACACATTATAAATCAACTATATTTCAATAAAAATTTTTTTAAAGTAAAAAAAAAATTTTTTAGTGTCATATGAAAGGCTTCTTCATAAATGCACTCTCTCTTCCTCTTTGATTCATTTTACTTTAATTTTTTTTTAGTAAATAAAGCTTTAAACATTTAGGGTCTTTGGGGAACAAAATAAGTAAATAGACACATGCAGGTACAATAAAAGGTGGATTAGAACAAGTTTACCACTACAATTGGGGTAGAGGAGAAAGGCATGTTATCTGTCCCACTCACGGTAAGGAATCAGTAGAACCGTCGCAGAATTCAAAGGAGTCTCCGTTTGGGTGATGATTATGTACCTAAGGACAGCATGGCATTAAAAACTCCAGGGCCTGGTTACTGACCTTTACCAAGGAAAATGTTTACAGCTCTTTGGATTACCATGTAGAATTGTACACCCTATTTATAATCCTTGACCAGTAGTCTAGTTTCTCCAGACTTGAGGTATAGAAAATAAAAATGAAGGTCAGGAGAACTCCTGGAAAAAATGAGAAGTGTGGATAGTGAGTAATCAGCATTTTCCATTGAAGACGGGCAACAGGGATGGGAGGACACAGCGTTATGCTTTTACTTCTCCATTTTTTTCTCCCTTGAGTTTCGCTGGGACATAGGATTAGGGACTTCTCTGTTTCCTAGTCATCTCAGCCGCATGCGCAGAGCAGCGAGCATGGAATTTGAGAACGTTCCGTTCCCAAAGCATTTGAGGAAGAGTCTCTGTGTTGTTCCAGCAGCCAGACTTGCATCATCAGCCAGAGTTGAGCAAGGCTGGGTTTCCTTCTCTAGGGCAGTGGAACAGCTTGAGCCCCAGAGGGCTTTCTAGGGCAGAAAAGGGAGACGTCTCCGTGTCCCTTCCCAGTGACCGGTAGGTGGGAACAGGTCCACGAGCCTGAGAAATTCCCTGTTCCTAGGGCACTGAACCCTCCATGGAAATTTCTTCTCCAGACGTTGTTGAGGCCTCAGGGGCTGTGTTGGTTTGGGGAAAGGAGACAGTCAGCAGAGAGGGACTTAGGAAACAAACCACAGCGCAACAAAACAAAAACACAAAAGAAAATACCCTGTTACTTTGTGACTTCAGGGTTGCAGAACAAAGATTAGATTATTGCAGCAGGAGCTGGGAACAAGAGCTACTAGAGAAGGTTAGGAAGTCTGTAGTGGAATTCAGTGTGATGATCAGGGCTGGCGGGGGAAGACCGGTAAAATTTTGTTACAATTTTTAGACAGAGATGGAAATTCCAATAATCTGATCATTACTAATGTAATTGCCAGAATCTTCTGAGGTGTATCTTTAGTTTTTTGTGTTTTTTTAAAATTTCATTTTCTGTTTTCAAATTCTGCTTCGGCTATCCAGCTCTCCAGTGTTTTGCTGTACTTTGCACTGACATAATGCTGAATTTTTAAAAATTAATTAACTGATCGTAAATGTAAGATATAGATAAAAAACTGTCTTTCGGTATGTTTTTGCTTATTAAATTTTAAGTAATGGATGTTATTCACATATCAAAATTAAGTAGTTTAATAATGTTAAAGTATCTGTAAAATAGATTCCCAAACTAATGTTTTAATTGCAAATTGTATACCTAAATATAGTCTCTCCGATAGAGTATGATAACTTTCTTATGATATACAGCATACTGTTTTACATGTTAGTACACATGAAACAAATTTTTGAAGGTGGAACATTTCTTTGTGACACCTTGTTACTGGACGGAGTAAGCTTGTTTACTCTTGGCTTTGAAGACTTAAGATTTCTTTGATAAGCCGACAGCATGAACTGCTGAATCCTCATACGTAACATCAACTGATTAATTTATTTATGTAATCTTTTTTAAGGGCAAAATCATCACCAGGTGTAGTTTGGTTTTTGCAGGGTGTTGGAGAATGCTACAGATCTGTTTGTGGATTCTGTGTGCTTGAGGGTATCTTGGATCAAGAAACTTGGGGAGAAAGGAACATCAGGGTTTTCCTTCTAGATAAAACATTCCAGATCTGAATCCGTGTTTGACCCATATATTTCATTGATAAAAGGAGATGAGCCCAGGAAATGAATGCATGGTTACTCAAGCATGAAAATATTACAGTCTTTTAAAGCTGTTACCAGATGCAACCTATAGTAGTGGAAACCGTGTAGATGCTTTATTTTTACCTACAAGCCAGGAAATAAAAGGGCATTTGACTGAACTCTGTTTCATTTGGGGCCGGTGGGGGGGGGAGAACCTCTTTTTCTTAAAGGGGGCCATGCTTTTTTTGGATTGCCAAGTAACGTCACCAGTAAAGAGTTAACCGGATGTCACTTGATTCGCTCTGGCTTATGTGATGATGAGTAATGCGAGGTTGGTAACGGTGAATTGTTGTTTATAAGCAAACATGGCATTGTGCAAACAAGCAGGCCTGGTCTCCAACTGGTTTGATTTCATGGTGGTCAGCAGCTGATCTATGTAACGTCCAACCTTTCTGCCTCTCTAAATGTCAGAAGAATGACTGTTTGTTTATCTTGCCTTCTTTGCAGCTGTTTACTCTGTAATGCATTTACCTCGACCTTGATTCCCTAAGAGTAGCCCCACTCTCCTCCCCAGTTCTGTTTACATTAGTCCTGCCCCTGGTGTCACCTATGAAATCTGTTGATTATTCCACCTGGTTAATGTTAAATTGCTCTTGTAAGATGATGTGTTTGTTCATAAACACAAGTGCTGGGCCCCTTGTTTACTGTACCCATGGCAGCAATCGTTATTAAACAAATATTGCTTTGTTTGCGGTGTGAGCAGCAGTTTATCCTGCAAGGTCTGTTTTTTAAAAACACACGCACACGCACACACACACACGCACACGCACGCACACACACACACACACACACACAAAAAAAAAACAACAAAAAAATTTAAATGCTAGAATTTCGATAAAGAAAGGAAAAGGGGAACTTGTCCCTGGAATGTGGTTGAAACAGACTTAGGTTTGCTTTTCTTATCTTTTGCTTAGATGAAGGGGCTGGAGAGATTAGCGAGTTGTTTGGTTTTTCTAAGAGATTTCCTTAGTGTAATGATATCTATGCAGTTGTTTGCTTTTTTCAGAAGGGAGAGAGCTCTCCTGAAAGGCCAGTAGCTCAGTAATAGAACATCAGATGGCTAGAAAACTCTTTGTGGAACAAACAAGGACTTAAAAGGTCTAGGAGAAAAAGTCTAGTGCTATGAACAAGGCAATCACCTCCGAAAGGTACAATCCTTGGATTTTGCATTTGGTGTGTGTTGTGTGTTGTCCTGTGGGCTCTCTATGGACCGTCTGTGGTGCATGTACTCTATCAAGTTTGAAAAAGGAAGATAAACTTTTAGTTGAATATGTTCTGAACAATTCCTCTGTGATACAGAGACGTCCTGAGAGGAAAACATGCAATTAATATGCAGGGATATATTTTAAAAAGCTAGTATTTTGATTCTTACCTGTTACACTTACCTGTCTCATTTTAAAATGCACTTAGGCATTGTATCCTTTCTAGTTAAGTAAAACAGACCTTGTATCTCTTTATTCGGCTTGGAGGGTGTGTGTGTGTGCGCGTGTGCGTGTGTGCATGTGCGTGTGTGTGTGTGTGTGTGTGTGTGTGTGAGAGAGAGAGAGAGAGAGAGACAGACAGACTCTTGGACACAGGCAAGCACATTAGATAAAAGCCAACAGGAGCCTGTCTTTTGTCATGTTTTGCAAACAACAGAGCAAACTCAGCTCACATCATCTTTGTTTTCTGTTTTTTAAATTATTGTTTGTTGCTGTTTCTGACTTTGCCTTGTGTTTCAACACTGGGCAGGGCTTGCTAGCCTTTGCTGTAAATTACAAGGATACACCACAGACTGGGGGGAGGCTGGAGGCTGGGGGGTCATGACCTTCCACAAATGGTGGTCTTTCATATCAGTAAAAGCCTGCTAATCTCCCTGTTAAGAGGGACTTTGGGGAGGGAGGAGAAATGCATACATTCATATTGGAGTTTTTCAAGGATAAAATTAAATAATTGTCCCTTTCACGCAATGGAGAAATGCAAGCAACAGACTTCTGATGGGCTGCATTCATGGAGTTGCCACGATGCTGTGAGCTTATTGTTCACTTAGGCCACCATGGCAGTTAGGGGCTGCAGGAGAAATGGGAGACACGGGAAGTGTGTCATCGAACATGCTGGTCATTAATTGCTGTTAGGAACCCAGCCCCATGTATATGCAACTATATAAAATATGGAAGTGAAAAAAATATATATTCTGAACTGGTTGTCTATCACTTTATTCCACCAGACTCTTTCTGAGAGTTCAGCTGTTTGAATGATTAAAGTTCTACAGGCTTTGTCAGTTCTCAAACTTAAAATCTGTTTTGTTCTATGAAAATGCATTTTAATTAAGCTCCGCGGAACACCTGGCTCCGTCAGACCCTAAGCTTCAGCGGCTTCCTTGTGGCAAAGCAAACAGCCCAGTCCTGGATTGGCGAGGCTCCTTTTTAGTCTCTGTTTAATTATTTGAGCTCGTCTGGATTAATATGACAGGGAGTGGGTATGGATTCTGCTTTGTACTTCTGTTTCCTAGAGCGGCTTCTTTCTAACTTCTATAGTTTGCCCACAGTTGCCATGATCACGACACTTAAACTCTTGTCTACTGAGAGAGAAGGAAAACAAGACCAATGGTCGCCGAAGTTCTAAAAATACAAACTTTTAAGAGAGTGGGATGCTTGTCGTTTGTACTCATGGATGTCTTATAAAGAGTACAGAGTCTCAGAAAGTTTGGTTACAACAGGTCGTGAGACGGAGGCATCTACAGTTTCTCTGAAAAGCTTTGCTGCCCTGGAATTAAACTTGAGAAATGCCTTTTCCTTGGAGGTTCGAAGTCTCCTGTCTTCACCTGGAAAGGCTAGTAGAAAAGGGAAACCATCTTTTTGTTAGGAACATCATTTCGTTACCACCCTATTCTTCTAATTCTCTTCCAACTGGGACAATCCTACTTCTATGAAGACTTAAAATGATTTAATGGCACAAGTTCTTTTCGGAGTTTTAGAACTGCGAAACGGTTAGTCATTCCCAAGAAGTACAGGAAACAGAGTAGTTTAGAAGAAGCAACATAAAAGGTGGTGACTACAAGCCTTGATCTCATTTGATTGAGAGGTTGGACTTGTATTTTTCTGTTGTGTAATCATTTAGTTAAAAATTCAGCAATTATGTATTGAATTCCTATTCTGTGCAAGGCATGTCTGAAAGTCAAGTTGGAGATAAAGGAATTTTTGACTTTTAATTCTTATCAAACACATGGAGGTGGAGAGGTGCAGAAGGAAATCATTTTAATCTGAATGCTTTTTCTTCCATTTAATTGATAAGTATAAAGTGCTTCTGGTTCAATTGATAAATAGAAACTAGTTCCTATTTCTTTTTCTTTCCCCTCCTTTGAGCTGTAAAGGTAAGAGAGCTACATTATTATTAATTTTTGCAGTATTATTGTTTTCAATTATTACCTTATTAACAATGAACATAATTTTCATCCCACACTTCTCACCTACTGAGGATTCCTTTTTTCACTGAATCCCTGTTGTTACAGATTCTGGCTCTCTGAGATGTATCCACCATACTGTGGCCTGTACCCATTCCTTTTTCACATCAAACCCTGCATTTCCTGCGTTCTTGAAGGGCAGAGGGATGGGTAGCTCCTTTAACACACAAATGCCAATGCCACCTTGGAGGGGTGCTCCTGGAACTTATTTATTTCTTCTCCTCCCCGAGAGGCCCAGCCCATCACCTGCATGATACTCTCAATCCCTTCTAACCTAAGATCTGTGAAGATTCTAATTTGGCCCTAATCCTCCCATATGACTAAATAAGTGGCCACTTTTTTTTTTGGCGCTACGCGGGCCTCTCACTGTTGCGGCCTCTCCCGTTGCGGAGCACAGGCTCCGGATGCGCAGGCCCAGCGGCCATGGCTCACGGGCGCAGCCGCTCCGCGACATGTGGGATCCTCCCGGACCAGGGCACGAACCCATGTCCCCTGCATCGGAAGGCGGACTCTCAACCACTGCGCCACCAGGGAAGCCCCCACTTTTTTTTTTTAACATGCTTTTGACCATTTCATTGCTCCTGAACTTTTTCCTCTTTAAGAAGAAATTTCAGATTTTTAAAAGATGGATCTAGATATCTACAGTGCATGATAAAGTTGATATTTCATAAATCATTTTTAACAACAGGTAATATGCATAATTTATGGTGTTACACTGCTATCTTTTTGGTATTTATGATGGATAATGCTCAGTTTTTGCCCTCATATTACTGCTTTAAATTATACCACGAGAAAATTAATGAGAAAGTAGATTTATGGGTTTCATTTGTTTGTCAATTCGGAAATTAATTGGGTGTTAATTTTAGCCGTCTCTCATCAGACCAGGACTTCAGTCTGTGTGCATTATTTGTATTCATTGTGGCTTACTTCCCATTTACTGTGGGTCACTAGCTTTGCATATATTAAAATAGCCCTCCGGCTCCTTCCCTTGATTACTTTTTGAACTGCCATGCATTAGAAAATTTTACGCCTTTCTGTTATAATTATGAAAATTTGGTATTGGAAGATGGTGCCTTCACAGCACAGTCAGCACCCTGACTTGTCTTCCTAAACTTGGCTCTCGGATGGTCTTTCCATGAAATGGGACTCCTGCCAGTGGGGGCAGTGGACGGACAGGCGGTGGTGTCTGAAGGGTTCATTGACAGCTTGCGGAAGTGCTCTTGGATGAGAAAATAATCAACTGTGGTCACTCTGTTTCACCTATTCTTTTCCTCCCCCCCCCCGCCCCGCCCCTTCTTGTTTTATCTTTGAGAGTATGCTATGAGCCCACCACTTGTAGACGGTCATTCAGTATCTTGGGGCCAGTCGAGGCCCCTCCATCGCCCGCTTCCTTAACCGCTACACTTCACTTGTAATCCCCTCCACCAGCCCTTCATCTCCTCACTGCCACCTGCCCCAGTAGCATCTTGCCAGGTAAAGGGTGAACGATTGAAAAGCATGTGTCTCACTCTAGGAAATGTAAAGCCTTCTACTGAGAGGCTCTAACTTCCGTCTGGATGCTTTCTGTGGCTTGATTCCCTGACTTGAATGAGAGTAAGTAAGAGTACCGGGTGGTTTAGTTTCCCAGGCCACCCCACTGAACTACGATGGGGGGGTGATCCCCTTAGCTACACCTTGAAACTCCTAGGTGTGTGTCATGTTGCCAGGTAAATCGTTTGCACATTTAAAGGGAACCAGATCATTTACCTGATGAGACCCAGAAGTGCATGTTGGCTTTATATTCTTAATACAGACAGGTTTTATTTCTTCTTTCCTGAACCACATGAACATGATCAGGATTTTGAAACTTCATGATGCAACATGAGGATTTGAAGCGGTACTTCTTTTTTTTTTATTTTTGGCTGCGTTGGGTCTTCATTGCTGCACGTGGGCTTTCTCTAGTTGCGGCGAGCGGGATCTACTCTGCATCGCGGTGCGCGGGCTTCTCATTGCAGCGGCTTCTCTTGTTGTGGAGCACGGGCTCTAGGTGTGTCGGCTTAGTTGTTCGCAGCACGTGGGCTCCTGGGCACGTGGGCTTCAGTAGTTGTGGTGCACAGGCTCAGTAGTTGTGGCTTGTGGGCTCTAGAGCGCAGGCTCAGTAGTTGTGGTGCACGGGCTTAGTTGCTTCGTGGCATGTGGGATCTTTCCGGACCAGGGATCTAACCCATGTCCCCTGCATTGGCAGGTGGATTCTTAACCACTGTGCCTCCCGGGAAGTCTCAAAGAGTACTTCTTTAGAACAAGAGCTAGCCTGACTCCCACCCTCCTTCTTGACCCGTCTGCACACCCTGTGTGGAGTGTAACTGATGATGGAGTCAGAACGTGTTCAAGGTTTCCAGAATACAGGCATACCCTTCTTTTATTGCACTTCACTTTATTACACTTCACAGATACTGCATTTTTCTTTTTTTCTTTTTTTATAAATTGAAGATTTGTGGCAACCCTGTGTCGAACAAGTCTGTCCGCCCCGTGTTTTCCGGCATTATTTGCTCAGTTGGTGTCTTTGTGTCACATTTTGGTAATTCTTGCCAGATTTCAAACTTTTTCATTATTATGTTTGTTAACGTGATCTATGATCAGTGATCTTTGATATGACTGTTGCAAAAAATGACAACTTCCTGAAGGCTCAAAGGGTGGTTAGCATTTTTCAGCAATGAAGTATTTTTTAATTAAGGGATGTACCTTGTTTTTCAGACATAATGCTATTGCACACTTATTAGACTACAGTATAGTGGAAACATAACTTTTCTGTGCACTGGGAAACCAAAAAATATTGTGACTCGCTTTATCGCAATATTCACTTTGTTCGATATTCGCTTTGTGGCAGTGGTCTGGAACTAAACCTGCAACGTCTCTGAGGGATGCTTGTGTAGGAATTCACAGTCTCTCCATTTTTAGAGTTGTCCTCTTCCTCCCCCACTTCCTCCTTTCCTCCGTCACTTCCTTCCTTCCACCTTTCCATCCATCCTTCTTTTTTTTTTTTTTCCTTCCTCAGAGCTTCTGTTATCTCTTCAAAATGCGTGCCATTTTCCTTGTGTCCTCACACCTGGATGAACAATGAGAAAGAGGATTTTTCTTCTTTGGGTGGAGGAGGACCGTGTAATCACTCTAATCATTTTCCTAAAAAGTGATTTCCCTGTTAACTTTTCTTCTCCTCTCCCCATAGACGTAGAAATATATTTTACAAAACTATGTTTAGTTTAATTTACACATCCTTTCATGAACAGACCAAGTTCTTTAAGGGCATTTATTCTGCTTCATATAAATAATTGATCAGCCAAGTTAATTTACTTCTGCCTGACTTGGTCAACCTTAATTAACTGCCCTGGAATCGAGACTGAACTTTTTGTTAGCTTAAAATCTTTCACAAGCATGATAACAAGGGCTTTATTTTCCTTAAATTTTCAGCATCAACACTGTAACCAAGGAAATAATCATAATAAGAAAGCATTGCTTTCATTTACTATAAATACATTGGCCAGGATATTATGAATTTTCCAGAATACTTCCAGAGAGCAGCTCTGTTGGCAATGACAATAAATAAGCACGCTAAACTCAGTTCTTATCCTTCCTACAAGTCCCTCCAGCACAAAAATCGATCTTTTGAAATCAGTAGCTCTGTAATGTTTCCAAGCAAGACGAGAAGCGGGCCATTTTGGCTTCCTTAAGCTTTCCGACATCTGTGGGATTTGTAGCATCAGCTTTTGTGAGGTTGTGTTGAATGGATCATATGTGATTTAAACACGCCCCGCGCCTTCAGAGAAGCCATAGAGAAAGTCAGAGGAAGGTTGGGCTTTGTTTCTCCAGAAAGGACTCATGAGTGGGTGTGGCATGGCCGTGCCCTCCAGGTGCCGTGTCTTTCCTATTCAGGCACATTGGATGGTTGTGCGCTATTTGTTGTTTTCAGTTTTTCACGAGCAAAGCAGTTCATTGGTTTTAGGGTGTCCCAGAGGAAAGCGGAGGTTATGCACACGGGGTGCCTGGGACAAGCACGGAAGAATAGAGGGTCCAGCATGCTATGTTAGAAAACACAGACGCCTCTCCCATGACTTGCTTTAGGTGATGCTAAAATTGTAAAACTCAATAGAAAGAGACAAAATACAGTGGTTCGCTAAAGAATGCTGACACTTTCAGCTTTGTATTTTATATGCTTTTCTTTGTCTACCTGCCACCCTCATTGTTGTCTTTTTGGGTTTTGACTTTGTTTGCTTTCCGTCCGTGTACTCTGCATCACCACCTAGCACCTAGCACAGCAAATGGGAAATTCTCTCACCGGTTTTTGAACGGACAAGTTCATGTCTGCAATGGGGAGTGATTCTGGCGGTATCTCTTCCTTAACCTGCTGTGGTTTAGTTTTCTTATCTGTAAAATGGGAATAGCATTCCCTGCTTTTTCTCCCTCAGAGAATTCTTCTGCGTTTGAAAAACACATAAGAGGGCTTTGTAGTTTGTGCAGCATGACACAGATATAAAGGCTTATTAAATGGCTTGGAACATTCCATAGAAAGAAAGAACTGCCAGGCCAGATATTGTTAGAAATGTTCTTAGACATCGACACTCCTCATTTTTCACATGTGCTTTTCAAAAAACCTGTTTTCTCCTGATTGGTGTGGGAGATTATGGGAAAATTTAAATCTTCCAACTGACATACTACTGTTAGCACTTGACTAATTAAGGACATCCTCGGACCAAAATAATCCTTTATGCAATTTTGGTCCCAAAGCCTGCACTCGCACAAACCTGGTTCGCAAGCCAAGCTGCTTGGCTTGATGCCTGCAAAACTTGTGCTGGAGGACTTGGCAGTCTTCTTTGGAACTGCATGGACCAAACCCTTCTCATCAAATTGTGCACTGGGGATAGTTCGTACTCCACCCACCATGATGGTGTCAAACTCCGGAAACAGGAGCGGGGACTCTTCGACCGACACCTGTCTTCAGGTCTGGGGTCCTGATGGTCATGTGGTTTGAAAGCAGCATTTTACCTGTAGCTCTGCCCCCTGAGGACAGGCTGTTTGGCTAAATATATCCCATTCTGAGGGCAGGTATAGAGTTTAGGTATGGACAGTGTTTTTGTCTTTGTGGGGTGGGAAACCCCTGTAATGGACAGGCTTTCTGGAAGGTTAAAAACTTTTTTTCTTTAGCTATGCTTGTGACATATCCTAATAATTAAATGGGTTTCCTTGCTCACCACTAAGACAACCGTTCTCTTCCTTAAATCCCTAAACACTGTCTTTTCCTTCGCTTCTATATGCAGGGGCAAGTTTGTGGCAGAGAAACTGAAATGTTGGGGGGAAAAGTACCTGCGTTTGACAGATTTATTTATTTTTTGGTGATAAACTAGGTACTTGCATTTTGCCTGGTTCTTGCATACCGGAGAAAGTTTTAGCTGTTTTTTGGTAGATTCTTTACTCTGCAGACAGTGAGACTATGAACACAATTTTTTAAGGACTATAATCACTGAAATATCTGATCTAAAGAGACGAGAGTGAATCAGCTGTTGTGTCTGAGTTTGTTTCCCACCTGTTAACAAAAAATGCCATTCTTAATCCAGTTCAGTATTGGATTAACTTTAAAAAAAGATATGTCTTCTGGGTTTATGAAGTTTGTAGTTACATTGGATAATACTATGCACTGAAAGGAAATAAAGACAGATAGGAATTTTTCTGCTCTAATTTTTCCATTTGTTTTTTGTACGAGTTTATAGAAAAGAGACTTAAAACCAATCCTAGCAAGAAGGCAACCTCCTCTAAAGATGTCCAGGGTGTTTAAATTTCCCTGTTGTCACATATTTCACGTGTGGGGGGAGAAATCTGCAACACTGGTGGTACATATGTCTTTCCATGATTTGAATCAATTTGTTTAGAAGTTTTCTGCCCTTCTTTTTTAAATTAGTTTTTACTAATACAAAATTGTATAGTTGATTTACAATGTTGTGTTAGTTTCTGCTGTACAGCAAAGTGAATCAGTTATACATATTCATATATCCACTCTTTTTTACATTCTTTTCCCATGTAGGCCATCACAGAGCACTGAGTAGAGTTCCCTGTGCTATACAGTAGGTCCTCATCAGTTACGTATTTTATATATAGTGGTGTGTATATGTCAATCCCAATCTCCCAACCAATTTATCTCCCCCCCCCTTTCATCTAGGATTGGTGTTTCATATTTTACTGAAGTCTTAATTATACGGGCATTTCTCAGCTTGGACGTTTGAGCTGCCATTTTCCTTTAGTGACTGTTGTTTTTTCTGGCCTCTCTACTTGAAGTGTGACCCTGGCATCTTCACTGTTTGCCTTCCCCCGCCTCACCTCAACTTTAAGAAAACACATCAGACTGAATTTGTCCAAATCTTGGTTCCACCACTAGTGGCTATGATATTTACTGGGCAAAATAAAAGAAGTTTCACAGACCCTTAGTTTTATCATGTAGAAACTGGGGCTAGGAATTGTCCTGAGAACTAAACTGGAGAATACATATAAATCCCTGGGACTGGCACAACACTGGTGATCAGTAGGTGGTCACAATTGATATTAGCAAATATTGTCTTTCGTCATAATTGGGCATCTTTACTGAGAGCTGAATTGCCTCCTTGGGATAATGGTTTTGTACCCAGAGAGCAACAAGGAGTGCGAAATGTGTTTACACAAAGGCCACATTCTCTAGCGACTTGCCTTGGACTTACAGTTGTCCTCCCTCATCCACAGCTTTGCTCTCTGAGGTTTGTTACCCTCAATCCAAAAATATTAAATGGAAAGTTCCAGAAATAAACAGTTGTTAAGTTTTAGATTCCACGCCATTCTCAGCGTGATGAAGTCTCACCATCCTGCTCCAACCCGCTGGGAGTCACCCCTTCGTCCAGCGTTTCCCACCCATTTGTCACTTAGTCGCCATCTCGGTTGTGTCTTAGTATCACAGTGCTTGTGTTCACCTATTACACCTTAAGTAAAGTAGTAACGTCTGCTTTACTTAATGATGGCCCCAAAGTGCAAGACGAGTGATGCCGGCAATTTGGATGTGCCACGGAGAAGCCATAAAGTGCCTCCTTTAAGAGGGAAGGTGAGGGCTTCCCTGGTGGCGCAGTGGTTGAGAGTTCGCCTGCCGATTCAGGGGACGTGGGTTCGTGCCCCGGTCCGGGAAGATCTCACGTGCCACGGAGCGGCTGGGCCCGTGAGCCATGGCCGCTGGGCCTGCGCGTCCGGAGCCTGTGCTCCGCCACGGGAGAGGCCACAGCAGTGAGAGGCCCGCGTACCACCAAAAAAAAAAAAAAAAAAGAGAGAGAGAGAGAGAGAGAGAAGGTGAAAGTTCTCAATGTAATAAGAAAAGAAAAAAAACCACGTGGTGAAGTTGCTAAGATCTATGGGAAGAACGAATCAAGAAAAAAGAAATTCATGCTAGTTTTGCTGTCATACCTCGAGCAGCAAAAGTTACGGCCATAGTGCGTGATAAGTGCTTATTTAAGATGGAAAAGGCATTAAATATGTCTAGCAAGATATTTTGAGAGAGAGAGACCACATTCACATAACTTACATGATAGTAATTGTTGTAATTGTTCTCTTTTCTTGTTAGTTATTATCGTTAATCTCTTACCATGCCTAATTTAGAAATTACACTTTGTCTTAGGTATGTATGTATCGGAAAAACCATAGTATATATAGGATTCAGTAGGCATCCACTAGGGATCTTGGAACGTATCCCCTGTGGATAAGGGGGGACTACTATATATCTCTCTCTCTTTTTTTTTTTATTTGATGTTTAGTACTTTCAGATTCAGAACTTTTCTTTGGTCTGCCTAGGCAACATTTTCTCCAAAACAAACATAAAAAGGCCCAGACCTTTCAGGCCTTAAACCAAGCTAGAGGTTAGGAATCCAGTATGAGAAACACCTAACTTTGAATGGGACTTCTCAGGAGAATTTTAACCATAAGGCAAAGATAAGAGTCTGAATTTGTTTAGCTTCTGAAAAGTGGGGAGTTTTTTTTTCGTCTCCCTCAAAGAGGCCTATCTTATTGGAAAGGCCACTTTTGAAGAGTTTCAATACCTGAATGAGTCCAAGGAGTGTGAATCAGTAAAATGCTTTTTGGGTTTTGAGTGTAAGGGTTTTCAGCAGGAATTACCTCAGGGGAGCCTATTGGTAATGTGCGTCATCTCCTGATAGACTGAATTTGCAGAATATTTCTCTAAGAGTGTAACACACAACACAGAGCCTGCACATACTAAAGTGTAATGTTACACGCTGAACAGAATGACTTACCAGTTTTTGAGCAAAAAAATATATAATAATCACAAATATAATCACAGAAATTCAACCATACATTCTAGGTTCACCTGAAAATAATCGTTCTCTTCTAAGGGGAAAAAGATAACATATAGAGAACAATACTAGTTCTCAGAACTAGTTCTCAGAACAAAACTTGAATTTGTTTTTCTCAAGTTTTTAATTTAATTTTTATTTTATATTGGACTCTTGCTGATGTACAGTGTTGTGTCAGTTTCAGGTGTACAGCAGCAAAGTGGTTCAGTTATCCATATACGTACATCTGTTCTTTTTCAGATTCTTTTCCCGTCTAGGCTGTTAGAGAATAGTGATAGAGTTCCCTGTGCTCTACAGTTCCGTATTCAAAAAACTAGGCAATTGGACCATTTCTAAGGGGTAACGTGAGTGAAAGGAAATGACAACTGTTTACAGATTTTGGCAACACTGAAGGCAGGGCCCTTCTCCTAATATACAACAACTGTGCTAACAGCTGCTTTTTTCTTTCTCCCCGGCTCCCTCCTCAAAATCCTTCTACCAGGTTTTTGAGTCATGATGCAAGAATCTGGGACTGAGACGAAAAGTAACGGTTCAGCCATCCAGAATGGGTCAAGCGGCGGCAACCACTTATTAGAGTGCGGCGGCCTCCGGGAAGGGCGGCCCAACGGGGAGACGCCGGCCGTGGACGTGGGGGCGGCCGATCTGGCCCACGTGCAGCAGCAGCAGGTACTGAGCTCTGGAGCGGGGGCTGTGGTGGGCGGTGGGTGCCGATGCTACTGCTTACCCTGACGTTTGACCGCTGCGAATGTCTGGTGCTCACCGGCTCTCTGACCGTAAGCACCATCTTTGAAGCCACTAGTGCAGCAGGGCCCCAGTGACTGGCTTTAAGAGACGGAACTGCCAAGGGCTTGAGAAGTAGAGTCTTGGAAGCCCCCTCTGTCTTGGGGAATGGTGGTTGAAAATGAGGTTGGGTGGACCTCTGGCCACTTCCTTTGAGCCTCTAATGTGTCAGCCTAAAGTTTAACTACTTGCAATAAAACAGATCTTTGGAGAAATGGTTCCCAGTGCTTGAATCAAAAAATAAATACATAGACTTATTAAGCCTTATGATGAGAGAAACAAAATAAGGGATCAAGGATAAAAGAGAAATGAGGGCTATAAGAGAGGAAAGTAGGTGACTTAGGAGAATAGAAATAAATGGAAATACCCAAGCAGAATTGGGTGAATAACAAGACATCAATAACATAGGCATCGGGGTAAGAAAGTGCTTGCTGCTACCTGGAGGAATTTAGGGAGATGGGCCACTTACAACTGTTTCTTACATACATATGGCAGTTGGTATGTGACTAAATCCTGTTAATGTTTTAAACGCTCTCTTAGTGGTGGCTCCCCAAAATGCACGTAAGTTGCGATGTATTCATTCTGTTATATCCTTTGTAGGCATTTAAGTGGGTACCTGGGAGTGACTGGTAAAATATTTCCAAATGGTAAAGGGTGTGACCCAGAAAATGGCATTGTGTGGCCAGTGTTGACGCAGATTCGAATAAGTAAATAGCATTTGCTTGAAGATAAGCATTGTTTTCCCAGCCTCTCTTGTAATTAGGAAATATTGTTTGTTTTTGTTAATGATAACGGATGATGTTTGTTGCATTTTAGTGTTTGATTCATTTATTCAGTACAAAGTAATGGTGCCATTTGGAAAAAGGTGTAAAGAGAATGGTGCATCTTTGGACTTTCGAGTGAAACGGAAATTGTGCTGGGGGTTGAGGGAAGAGAAAGAAAAACAGAAACCTTTTCTCAAACCATTTTCTTGGAATCTATATCAGAGAAGCAAGGCAGTCCCTCCTTGTTTTAGGGATATAGCCTTTGACAGGCTCTAAAACATGTATTATTTTCTCCTTACTAAGAATTTTTTACAAATAAGGAGCCATTAGATTGTTAGTCTATCAGAAGTTGGTGGAACCAGCATGAGACAATGGAATCTGTTGGGGAAGGATACAACAGAGAGAAAGGGGACACTAACAGACAAGCTAAGGTCTTAATGCAGAGGACTTGAAGTGATTTGAGCTGTCTTTTAGTGGCAACTCAAATCCGATAGTGCCTGCTTCCTGGGCATCACATCAGCTGGGATTTGTGATGTATGTTGTGTATAAACTTTGGGCACTTGCATTAGTGCAAATGGCCAAATTCCACCCAATGCGGTTATTGACAAAACCTATCAGTATATGGTAGAAAGGTATCCATGTGTTTGTGTGTGTATTTGTTCATTTGATATTCTCAGATGTTGATGGTTCTATTGAGAATAAATAGTTGGTAATTTGGTTTGCCGTTTTCTGTGCCCTTACCATACAGAAGCCAAGGTCAACTGTTCCTTTTTTTTTTTTTCTGCGGTACGTGGGCCTCTCACTGTTGTGGCCTCTCCCGTTGCGGAGCACAGGCTCCGGACGCGCAGGCTCAGCGGCCATGGCTCACGGGCCCAGCCGCTCCGCGGCATGGGGGATCTTCCCAGACCAGGGCACAAACCCGTGTCCCCTGCATCGGCAGGCGGACTCTCAACCACTGCGCCACCAGGGAAGCCCGATCAACTGTTTCTTTATGGAGTGGTTGAAGTGGGGCTATTGACTGATGTGGTATGAACCCCGAGTAAGTAGTATTTAGATTATGTTAATTGGATAAATGAAAATAAACTTCTTCTGATTTTTATTTGAAAAACTGAAAATCATCCACTATCTCAAAGTCGTAAGCCAGCCAAAAACTTTTATACCATCAACACAAACACACACACACACAGCCTGACCCCACGAACAGCAACCACAAGTTGACCTCACAGAAGAAAGTTGTATACATGCATATTAACAGCATCTTCCTTGAAAACCATCAGTAGCAAAATTAGTTATTCATGTCTTTCCTCTTTATCTCGGCTGTGACCACTTTGGAAATTATGTTGTTATGGGTTATTGGTATAAAGGTCAATACCTTTTGATTGTACTTCGAAGTGCTTTTAATATTTTTATAACAATTTTATTTCTAATTGCCAAGGATATGTTTTGGGAAGGAAGAAAGCAGTTGGGTCTATCATTGCGGCTAAAACCCCACGTATTGTGCTTGGCAGGCCTTTTTGGTCTTTTAAAATAAAATACTGACAGCTGTGTGACTTCCCTAAGTGTATGATGAGGCTCTTAACAGGTTGCTGGGGGGAAAGAAACTCTGTAGATGAAATAAGAAAAAAACCCCGACAGGATTGAGAAAAGTTTTACGGGACTCGCATCATCAGTTTTCTAACAGACTGAAAACTGCTACAATTAAACAGTTCGGAGAAATCCGAATGTCAGCGTGATGGATGTGGGTTGTTTTCGTCATTTTTATTCTACAGGTTTTTACTTGAAGTGAGAATACCAGCAATGAGAAAATCACAGCCATGCTGAATTCATTACTGCGGTAGTCACACAAAACCACGGATAAAATTTCAATAACTGCAGGCCACAGTTGAGTAAACAGTTGCACTGAAATTTAATTCCTGTTGACTTTTCCCCCATTCCTCGCCAGGGGCACATTCTGACTCTGTAGTACAAAGACAACAGGGGTTACAGCTTTGATTAATGTAGGACAGTGGAAGAGAATTAGAACTGTAAAATATGTTAGAAGTCCATGGAACAAAAAGATCTGGCTTAAAAGGACTTGGTATAAAAATGAGTTAATTATGCTGTGTATGAAACTGAAATGTTCTAGGATTTTCCAGTTGCACCAGTACAATCATTGACGATATAGGGAGAATTTTTACCTAGTGCCGGGATTTAAAATACATAAACGCAAGCCTCTCTGTGTTTGATCGATATTACCAAAGATAATTACGAATGAGAGCAAGTGTCCTTTCAGGATGGAGGGCTTTCACGAAGATTCGCTGTGAAGTGAGTGACTTCTGTGCTGGGTTTGGTCTATAGGTTGGTTAAATTGGGTCCAAACAGACTTTGTGTGTGTGTGTGTGTGTGTGTGTGTGTGTGTGTGTGTGTGTGTGTG
>NW_020837966.1:18428209-18595882 GCF_003676395.1 Aethalodelphis obliquidens | reverse complement strand
TGTGTGTGTGTGTGTGTGTGTGTGTGTGTGTGTGTGTGTGTGTGTGTATTATGTTGACCACTTAGAAAAATGCGAGAAATCTGGCTTTTACATTTTCTCTTGAAAAATCAGCAGATCTGGTAACTGTGGCCAGTATTCCTACAAGGGTAACGATTGTTGGGAGGTGAATTGCTACTAAGTCAGGGAGCCTATAGCCCGGCAGTCAGCCTGAGTTCCCACCCAGTACCTTTGCTGACTTGTACCCTCTGGGCAGTGGAGTTGGTGATTCTTTTCTGGAAGTTGCCATCATCACTCAGAAGCCATCGGCCAAGGAGAGGTGCTACCATTAGCTGGAGGAGGCCGCCCACACACTCACAAACTGTCTTCCTTCCTCAAAACTAAATGTATTATCTCTGTAATGTTTCAACTCTACTTGTATCTGGGGCATGAAACTCTTATAACAATAGTTTTCTAATAATATAATTTGATAATGCTTCTGAACATTTTCTTTTTAGCCATTGAATAATTCTTTACCCAGTACCATCACTGCTTTTTATTTCCTATTATCCCCGTCCCATTTCTAGGTCTGTGAAAGTTCTGTATTGGATATGGGCTACTCCATTATGAAACTCAGCAACAAATACTATTACCAATTACTAAAGTTTTTTTTTTTTTCTTTCTTTCTTAAAGAAAGGATTTTAAAATGTCCAGAGCAATTTCACAAACTGTGTGGATTAATGCATTTTAAAAGTCTTGAGTTTTAGAAAGCAGGATTTTATTTCCATATTGCTGCAAATGAGAGCTTTTTCAGATAAGCATATTACATAGAGCATAATGTTTAGAAGTTTCTCCGTATACAGCATATGCTGTCAGGTCAATTAACAGAATGCATACTAGAAAATGTTTATTCAATAAAAATGAATAGCTGTTAAATAAAACAGCTATTTCTTAACAACATTCCATTTCATGATGGGCTTTTTTTCTTTTCTTTTTTTTTTTGGTACCACCTGGCACTTTTATTGTCTGCAGATCCGTGTAGGGAGAGCGTTGCTTGCTAGAGTGTTGAGGTGTGGCTGTCGTTTTATGTGAGAAGGGCAGTTTAGAAGTAGTCTTGTGAGAAGAACATTTAAAAACAATAAACTAAATATGGAATTCAAAGATATATTATTTGGAGAGTGTGGACAAGTGATGTGTTTACTTCATTATTGCTTCTTTGACATTTGGTTTAAGGTGTTGGACCTTCTAGCCCAAAAGACGTACATGTTTCATGTTAATAATTTAAAAGAAAAAAAAACAGTCAATGACTATTAAGGAGGTACGAGAAATAGAAAGGATAGGGAGCTTCTGCAAAATCATGCACGAGAAGGAGGGGGATCCACTGGGTTGAATTTTGCCAATGAGCCATTGAAGGAGGTAAAAGATGAGTCATTACACAGGACCAGAGACACTCAGAAATTCTTCTCTTCGTTGTCAAAATGGCAGAATGAATCCCTTCCTTTAGTTTTTTTTGTTTTTTTTTTTTTTTTTGCGATACGCGGGCCTCTCACCGTTGCGGCCCCTTCCGTTGCGGAGCACAGGCTCTGGACACGCAGGCCCAGTGGCCATGGCTTACGGGCCCAGCCACTCCGCGGCACGTGGGATCTTCCCGGACCGGGACACGAACCTGTGTCCCCTGCATCGGCTGAAGTTACTAGTTACTAGTGGATATCGAACAGAACAGGGAGAATGTCCTACCAACATGTCAAGTTTTAAGTGCCTCTGTAGAAAACAGTGCCTGGAAGAAATAGCTGTCAGTGTTTGGATGGGCAGTACGGTTGTATGATAGGGGCCCTCCCTTTGTTTCTCATTCTCCCCCATCTTTCTGTGGGGGACCGTGTTAAATTCCAGAGGCCATCCTTTGCTTGTTTACGCTTCTACAGAGGGAAGCCCAGGTGATTAGGTATGTATCTGTAGGTGCAAAGATGAGGCGTCAGTGGCCAGTTCAGCCTTACCATTCTCTTTTTCTTTGAAAAAGGTTCCTTATGAACTCTGTAGGGAATCCCCTCAAATTCCCATTGTAGCAGCCAGGGACTGTGTCTGAAAGGGAGGGTCTCTGGACGCCACTGGAAGGGTAAAGATGTTCAGCATCTTTGTATCCTAAGAGGGAAGCTTTCAGAAGAAAGTACAGAAGAAGAAGAGATTATTCATCTTTATTAGGTGCCCTCATGGGGCTGGGGACTGTGATAGGGGCCGGCGCCTTCCTTCACTCATAGATAAAGACCAAGCTATAGTTTTCAATCATAAAATTAAAAAAAGTTAAAGGAATTGCTCTGCTCAGATAGCCTCTTCTGGGATACAAGGTAGAGTTCAAATACTATAGACGATATTGATGGTCAAAAATATTTTGTAGGAATCAATGCCACCAACATGTTAGCGAAAATCAAACAAATTGAAACGGAACAGACAGGAATTCAGATAATTCCTACAAATAAAGAAAAAGCAGCCACAACAATAACGGACTTGCGCTTTTTCTCAATTCCTTTTGTAGCTATTTCTGGAAAAGGCATCTTTCCCCCTGAATGCTAAATTTAGTTCTCTACTCTGTTGTTTAGGTCTGCCTTCCATCCAAATATTGTTGTCAAAGATTTATGTAACCCGGGATGTGAGCCTTGTATGAAATTCTTTCAAGTTCTGATTTCTGAACAGTTGTGTGTCATTCATCTCTCCACTGAAAATTAAGATGGCCCAGAAAAAAAAGAGTCGAGTACATAAGAGAGTGTAGTCCTAGAAACCCGGATGCTGCATTTCACCGTGAGTGAAGTGTACCTTCACTCACAAGGCATTGCTCCTTTGGGAAGGTAATTTTCAGCCCTGACCTGTGAGCTAAGAATAATAGTAAAGAAAAAAATGCTCCCTATCTCTTGTCTAATCAGAAATCTTTTTGAACTTTCAGGAGGGATGACTTTAATGGTAATTTGTTGACAGAGTAGCTTGGGTGATTGCAAAGAGTTTGTTTTGCACAACTGGCAGGCTCCTATCTGTTCTCTGAAGGCAGGCAACCTACTTTGCTGTTTTGCAAGTGCCTGCCTTTATTGACAACCAGTGCTGAACAGGCAGAATTGGTGTGTTTGTGTAATGTAAACCTATAGCCCGCCCGATGGAGTCTAGCGTCCTTTTAGGTAGCGCACAGATTGTTTGATAAAAAGGGTTACAAGGTGACTGCTTTTATGACAAAGTAGAATAGCAATATAAATGCAAGTGGTGGATGAAGCAGGAGAGAAGGAAGTTTATGGAGGGAACTGAACCCCATATTAGAAAGTTTCTTTTCATCACTTGGTCTTTGAACTCACATCTATTGTAATCATGAAGTGTTACTTGTACCATTCCAGAGACGCTGTGCTGAATACTGTGTTTGATTTGGTTCGTGGAAATACAACTGTATTTTTTCTTCCCCCCTCTCTCACACGAAAATGTGGTGAAGAGAGTTTCACGTACTGGCCTGGCCTCAGCTTTGGTTCAAGGCGGCTGCTAAATGGACTGCAAAACATGTCTTAACTTCGTTTCTTAGCTTGCAGTTTCTTGAAATTCATTAATTCATTTGTTTGCCTATTTTCATTTCGTCTTTATGGTGTCACGCCTATGTGTGATGAAATGGGGGGACCACATTGCTATGTGAGGTGCTGGGAAAGTATGGGAGCATCACTTGAGGGTCTCTTTGGCTGGAGCCTGAAAAGAAAGCCTGGAGGGGTGGGAAGGTGAGTAGAAGCTGAACCGAGGTCAGTTTGTGGGAGGCTTGAGTTCCTAAGCCAGGGGGAGGTTTCCAAGCTGAAAAGAAAGGCCATCCAAGAGGTGGTAGACTGAAGGTAAAAAAGAAGGTTGGACCCGGCCTGGCTTGGAAGGAAAGAGATCTGGAGAGATTAATCGTAGTTCTGAGGCCATTGCACTTGGTCCTGGATTTAGCAGTGGGACACCAACCCAGGCCTTCTGTCATTGAGGGTACCGTGTTGTTGACCCTGCCTTGTTCCCTGCATTTCTCCTCCTGCCTTGGAAGCCCTTGGTCAGCTGTCAGCCCCATAAGCGCAGGGATAGGCCTTTCTCATCCCCTGATATTCATTCCTCAGCACAGAGCACAGTACCTGGCGGAGAGTAGTTCTTAGCCTCTGTGAATGAATGAAACAGAAAGAGAAAGGAAGGCCTGGGTCACGAGCAAGCATTTCAAGGGCATGTTGGCAAATCGACACTGCCTTTTGGAATAGGAGATGTGGGGGCATCAAGAAGTGGGGGTTACGAGGGGTGATTCAAGATTTCCAGTCTGAATGACGGGCAGAACAGTGCACTGTGAAACAAAGAGAGAAGGGCAGCGGGAGGAGAAGCCAAGCTCCTTTCTACCGGTTACTAATCGGTTATTATGATATGATAAAGAAGGCACAAACATAATTTGTAAATAAAGGGTGGATTTATTTTGGAAAAGTCCCGCTTTTGTTTCAAGGCTGTTTAAAAAAAAGACACCCTCCTATGTCACTCAAACTCGCTACTGTGATTGTATGTGTTTATTCAGATTAAAATTATCGAATATTTTCCCTTTAGCCTCTGCCAGTTACTAATGAGTATATCTTCCAAAAGTCACATGGGAAGTGCTGATAAACTGCTTGTGTTCCTATTGATCAGGGAATGCGCTTATCTCTCTTCAAGAACAAAACTACCAAGTTAGATCTTTGATAAAGTGTCTCATATTGACACAGGTTTCTTAGATGAATTTGTTTTTTTAAGGTGAAGGGAGTGCCTGTTGTGTTTCCTTTGTTGGAAAAATACAATGTGTAATTATTAAACAGTTGGTGCTATTGGAAGACCTATTTAGGGGGTATAGATTCAACTGGTGAGGGAGAGCAGGGCTTGTTTGTGAGTTGAAGTTGAGCCCTGCGTAGAGGTGGGTGGAGGGAAGGAAGCTCTGTTCTCTTTAATCCTTCTCGAGAGAGTATTTTCCAGTATCTTCTATATAAACTGACAGTGCAAATACTGACTTCGGAGGCGATAGGATTTTTTATTTTGTGAAGTTGGTAACCCTAAGGTTCTCCCTGAATTAACTCTGTAGGCCCATTTTTAGACTGTGCCTTTGAGACTGTACCCAAAATAAAATGAACTTCCTGATGCAGATTCATCTTCCGCAGAGTTTCCTAAAGTAGACTGTTTATTACACCCTTTCTCATCCACGCAACCATAAGTAATTGTCAGAATCATGTCGCTTGTCAAGAGAGGCAAGTGTCAGCTGTTCTGAAATCGGCGTTTTTATCACTGTACCTTCCCTCACCCCCAACACCCCTCTCTCCACATTGAAGGGAAGGTGACATGATGTCTTAGTCATTCAAATCCAATAACTTTTAATCTGAAGGTTAAGTAGTGAGATATAAACTAAGAGATGATAATATCAATTTTATGTTCACTGAAGGGCACAGTATACCTCTTTCTAGTATGGAGGGAAAATTGTGCGTAAAATGTCTTTTGCTTCTCAGCAGCAGAGCCGGGCCTCTCAGAGCCAAAGGAAGAAAGAGTTTTGGAAAAATTTAATAAAATAAGACGTAACATCCTAGAACAGGGCAAAAGTAGCCTTTTATTGTTGTAATGATTGTGTTAATTTTTCAAGGTTGCACGGTAAGAAGTCGTTCCATCTTTATAGCCTCTTGTATTGACTCCTGTTATCCTCTCTAAGAACTCAGCACCCTTTTCAAGGTTAAAGACTGGGAGAGAATGACATAATGCTCATTCTTTCCTGACTATTTTTGGTCCTGATGTGTATGATAAATAATACTGTGATAATATTGCTTAACTTGCCTCATTTTTTTCCCTCCTCGTGATGATATTTCCATTTCCACGCAATAGAAATTCAACATGCCAAGGTACTAAGTGAAAATGCCTTGGCAACGTGCATTTTGATCATGATCTGCTGATTTATTTCGTTAGATTTACACTTGTCTTACAAACACAAAGTTTGTGCCGTGTATTCTACGGATATGTTATGGGCATTTATGTACAGGCTTACTGTACCATTAATATGCTGTAAGAGGGAAAGAAAGCATCCTGCATAAACTGGGTATGCGATATTCCCCGTTATGATTGTCAAGATGATATCCTGTAATGTAGTGATTCACAATGATAATTGTCAAGATTGCGTTCTGGAATTATTTTAAACCTGTCTCAGCCATTCATTACCCATTACCTTTTTTGGGTAAGTTCTAGGTACAAAGCACTGTCTTGAACCTGCAGACCATACTGTGGGTCGGGGAACTAAGGCAGAGGCCAAATCTGGCCTGCCACCTATTCTTCGAAATAAAGATTCTGTTGGAATACAGCCATGCCCCTTTTTTCTCTGGTCTACAGCTGCTTTCTCCCTACCACAGCAGAGGGGGGTTGTTGCAACAGAGAACGTGTGGCTCACAAAACCTAAAATACTTACTACCTGGTCCTTTACGGAAAAAGTTTGTTGACCCCCCTGGATTAGTGAATGGCAGACGTGGCAAGATTTGCCTTCCAGAACCTTCTCCACTTACTGTCAAGTAACAAAACCGAAGGATCGTTCCCTCCTTTTTTTCTAAAGTATCCATATATATGTATATATCTCATACTTTAAGACTTCTTTTGCGTTTTCTAAAATGGTAAATTAACGGGTAGTTGTCATCATACCTGCAGGGTTGCTTTCTAATCCTCTAATCCTGTATGCCTCTTACAAATGAAACGTTTTGGCACGATTGGTGGTTAGAAGAATAATCAGCCAGCCTACTAAGAAAATGGAGGGTGGGACACTGAAGGAGTCACTCGAAGAGCAGACATCTTTGGCCGTGTTCTCCTACCAAAGAAAATTCGCATTAAAAAGTAGCATATCTTACATTCGCAGTCTCTTGGTTGGCTAGAAGATGCAAAGAAATGTCCTGAATATCTCCCTGCATTCATAAAGTTCACGAGCTAATTGGACTAGAACAAGACATAAACATGTGCATTAAATACTAGTAACAATTTCAAAGCACATGAAGGTAAGCTGTGGAAGAGATGCAATTGATTAATCGACACGTACGTGATTTAAGCAATAAATCTTCAGTAACCCGGAGAGGAAGAGTTTATTTGTGTCTGTACCGGTGGAATTTTTGAAGACACTGATAAAACTGAGGAAACGGTAACTCAGTATGTGCACACCAGATGATTTAGTTTAACCCTTTCAATCAGGAGATGATGAATAGAAGGTATATACTGAGCTATGTGGATTTGGCTTATGACTTAGATACTAAGTGGCCAAGAGGTGTATCTTTGCCATTTTGTCATTTTTAATTTGGTGAGAAGCAAGGGTGGTTTTCTATTGTGGAAGGCCTGGAGGCATATGGTAAGTAGAGGTCATTTTATGCTGGATGCCAGCATCTGAGTTGATTGGTCTCCAGGAAATGGTCCGGGGCCTATCTGTTTACACAGACCATTGCCTGAGTTGAGTGTATGATTTCCAGAGATTAGATGAGAGCTGACAAGGCTGGTCATTTGATTGGTGGTGTCCGTATTTCATATACTTTTATATTGAATTTTAGCTCATTCACCTCTATTCATCATATAGCTAGGACAACTGAAACCATAGTACCTTATTTTAAAATAGTTGTCAAATTTGAAGCTCTTTACTCAATCCAGCGATTTTAATGAACTGACAGTCTTTCCTAGAAAATACATTGGCCTGGTGTTTTCTCCCGTCTGCCTTTCTTCTTTCTTTTCTTACCTTCTCGTTTGTTTCTATTTTTAAGTTTGTTATCGGGTGACTTATCCTTCTGCAGTATTTCCCAATTAGTGAAAAATCTCTTTACTCTTCCAGGTGGGTGGGTTTCTCTGCCCTAGGTCATATCTTTAATTCCATGATTCTTATACTGTTCACCTCTTTAAGGTCCCTCCTTTGTGAATCTGATGAAACCCGAGCACCTTTCACTATGAAAAGTGTGTGTATACGTGTGTGTTTGTGTAATTTTGCAATTACAGTTTCATGTGCATCCCGCCCCCAATTAAAACACTCTACCGCCCATACTGCATGTTAATTAGATTTGCTAGCTGGTTCAGTGTTTTGACAAATGTTTCCAGATTTTTCTATGTTTAATTAACGTTAAGTGTATTAGTAACCTATCTCTAATTTGGAAAAGGTTTCCTCTTTTGGCTCTAAATGCTTACCAATGTGTCCCTGGAATTAGTTCTTGGATATCTTAAATGTAGCACTATCAATGCCAGCTCTGAAGGAAACTTTGGAAAATAAGGTCATATAAAGCACTCTGCACAGGTCCTGAGAGTCATTTTATGTTTATTCATAGGCGTCCACCAGGTTTACATACTCTTGAACTTTTCTAACTGAAGAACACTATATACTAGTTGGAAGATCTTTGACCACATTAGCAAAGATTACAGTAAATGGTGCGTACAGCCCTGGCACCCCCTTATGTGGCTAATATAAACTTGTGTAGCCCATTCTGGGGGCTGTTTGGCGTTGTGTAGCAGGAGGCTTAGAACAGTCACACCCTTTGATTCAGGGTAACGCTTTTACTGAGCAGTTGTATAGCATTCAGCAGCGGTTCTCAAACTTTTTATAGGTATGGGAATCATTTAGAGGACGACGTCTTAAAGCAGATTGCAGGACCCACCCTCAGAGTACTTTATTCTGTAGATCTGGGATGGGGCCCAAGAATTTGCATTTCTGGTGCTTCTAACCCATTCTCTGCTGCTGGCTAGGGTGCACTTGATAACCACTGGAAAAGGCAGAGCATCTAAAGGCATAAATGATGGAGCCAGCTTGTTTGGCCTGAGTCATGGCTCTGCACTGCCACTTACTAGTTTGGTGACTGCACAAGTCAGTTAATTTCTCTGTGCCTCAGTTTACACATCCATCACATGGGGATGATATCAGCGTTTAATATTCTGAGTATATGGGTCTGTAAATGTTAGCTGCTGGTATTCTTATCTTTAGCACCATCATCACCATCATCATCATCATTAGGAATTTAACCTACAGAAATAATGTGAAGCAAACGGAAAGATATATACCTGAAGATGTTCATTATGGTAGTATTTATGATATGGTAGTATTTATGATACGAAAAATTAAAAATACCCTAAATCACTGACATTAGAAGAAAGGTTAAATAAATGGTTATACATAAGTTAGAAGTAATAAGTACCCATTAAGACACACACTTGTGGAATATTTAATAACTTTATCAATTATAAACATTTTTAACTTAAAAAATTATAGTACAGTAGTTGGTGGGAGAAAAAAACTGAAAAAGCCTATTAAAAAAAGTTACCAATAGTTTTTGTATGTTTATGGGATTGTACTTTTTCTTTTTTTTTAACATCTTTATTGGAGTATAATTGCTTTACAGTGGTGTGTTAGTTTCTGATTTATAACAAAGTGAATCAGCTATACATATACATATATCCCCATATCCCCTCCCTCTTGCTTCTCCCTCCCTATCCCCCCTCCCTATCCCACCCCTCTAGATGGTCACAAAGCACCGAGCTGATCTCCCTGTGCTATGCGGCTGCTTCCCACTAGCTATCTATTTTATGTTTGGTAGTGTATATATGTCCATGCCACTCTCTCACTTCGTCCCAGCTTACCCTTCCCACTCCCCGTGTCCTCAAATTATGGGATTGTACTTTATTTTGTATAGTTTTCATTTTTCTGTATATTCTAAAATTTCTGCAGTGATATTTATTGCCTTTATAATTTAAAAGTTAGTATTATGTAACGCACGTTCACACTGTTTGGAAACATAATTTTATGAGCGTATAGAAATGGCAGAGAATACCTGTCCCTTGAGCAAGATTTATATGTATTTTATGCAATGTATTTATATAGTATTTTATATAAATATAATACAAATTTAATATAAATTTATAAAATAATATAAATAAAATATATACGTATATCTTATACATATTTATATTTAAAAAAAATTTGTACAGAATTCAAGGGATACATTTTTGTAGTTACAAGATTTTCTCCCATGACACGTTTGTGGTTTCAGCGACACGTCTTCTCCCTAGTGCTATCTCTCCACCAACTTCTAGTGCTTCCACCAACAAATTTGACAGCCACTAGCCATCCTTGTATACCACCATCAACGTGTGACAAAAGTCAGTCTGTTGTCAATCGAAAGAGTATAGATGAAAAAAAAAATGCACTTAGATTTCTCCACTGCTCCCCTATTCAAAGTTCCTTCCTTGTTTGTTTGGACTTTGTCCCGTATTGTAGCGACAATCATATACAAATATACCTAGTTCTTACCCAATGTGTGCTGTTTCCACTTGAAATTTATTTCACCGCCCTAGGGAACTAGAAAAGGTAGGAGGAACATTTCATTCGAGACATTTTGGAATCCTACTGACAACGGTTTAAAACCGAGCTCCAGCACTTACTGAATGCGGGAAGTTGAGCGAGTTATGCCAGTCTCTCTGAGCCTCACTTTTCTCATCTGTAAAATGGGGCAATAGAAATAACTTGTAGAGAGGGTTTATGTGACGAATACACTGAATAATAATATACATAAAGGCCCTGGCACGGTAGTTAGCCCTTTAAAATGTGCTCACAACACCATTATTGTCCTTGTTCAGTGCCTTTTGAGGACACGGTAAAGGCTTGCCTGACATCCTAGGGACCCAGAGATAGAGGTCAGGGGGATCCAAGTTGCTTCTCCAGACTGTTCCATTCTTTTTTTTTTTAATATTTTATTTATTTATTTATTTATTTATTTATTTATTTACGTATGTATGGCTGTGTTGGGTCTTCGTTTCTGTGCGAGGGCTTTCTCTAGTTGCAGCAAGCGGGGGCCACTCTTCATCGCGGTGCGCTGGCCTCTCACTATCGCGGCCTCTCTTGTTGCAGAGCACAGGCTCCAGACGCGCAGGCTCAGTAGTTGTGGCTCACGGGCTTAGCTGCTCCGCGGCATGTGGGATCTTCCCAGACCAGGGCTCGAACCCGTGTCCCCTGCATTGGCAGGCAGATTCTCAACCACTGCGCCACCAGGGAAGCCCCCAGACTGTTCCACTCTTTAGGCTACTCCAGCCACTTCATATTCAAATCCAATCACCTTAGAACATTGTAGACGTTCAAGCTGGAGACCTCCAAGGGAACCCTCCTCTGTGAATAGGGGAATTCTTGTGTCTTCCCTCACTGAGACGATTGATTGAAAGAAGCACACAGGCCTGTTGGACAACCAGAACTCTTCATTTAGAAACCGAGCGCTACATGAAGACTGCAGAGAATCAGTTCCTGTAGGCAGTTAGTGCCCCCAGTTTACCGTTCTAGAAAAGAAAACACACATCCTAATAAATACAGAATTTCTCCTCCATACCTGCTAGCAACATGACTGAAGGGGCCCCTCACACAAATGTTTTAAATTTACAGGCAGAGTTAAGGGGACACCGTTTGCCTCCAGAATCTGAATTGAATCAGGGTTTTATTTCAGATAAAATCTTTGGGGCTCATAACTTAAAAAACACAACTTTTACTGGCATTACGCAATTTGCCACGGGTCATTTAGCAAAATGTTTGTATATGTAAGCCCAGGTTCTTCTTTTAAGAAAAAGGAGGAGGGGGGAGGGCGGGGATTGGATTTTGCTAAAATCCAGGTGGTGTTTCAGTTTATATTTACTTTTAATTGGAAATCAAATACAGGCAAGGGAGAAAAAAAATCTACCATGTTTTCTTTACTAAGAGTATCCATTGGGGAGGGGAAGGACGCTGCCAGCCAGATTTTAAGAAGCAGCTTTTTTATTGGCATGTCTATTTTTTTTTTTCTGGCTAAATTCTTGTGCCTGCATTTTCTTTTTTAACATCTAAGTTTTTACACATGGCAATGATTTTTTATGTCTCAATGCTCCATGCTGCCCTCCCTCTGTAATTTCCATGGGATTAGTACCTAGAACCAGGACAGCAAATAATTACACGCTACACATAACCAATAGCTTCCCTAGGCTGTTGTCTGGCAAGTCCCCTGTTTAGGTTCCAGTCTGAGACAGTATTTGATTCTTGTGGCCTGACTTGATTTGTGGAAGGCTGGGAAGTTTCTGAAAAAATTAGAAACAGGAAAAAAAAAAAAAAAGTTGATTAAAAAAAGTTTTAAAGCTAGAGTTTTACAAGGTCCACCAGTGTGTGGCTATAACTAGCCACTGGTGCATTTTGGGTAACTACTATAAAATATTGGCAAAGAGACTGTGGCACAATTAGAAGATGGCCACGGAATGTGCTGGAAGAGGTACCTAGACAGGCACTTAATGTCACTAGTGCCTGCAAAATACCCGCATGTGCCAAAGCCAGGAGTGAAATCCTCAGTGCCAGCTCTGTGTGAGGCTTGGGTGTCATTCAGATGTTTTCAATTGAAAACTGAATCGCAAATAATTTTTCGTTTTCTACTGCACAATTACTTTACATGTTCATTGGAGAAAAATTAGAAGATGTAGCTAAGAAAGCAGAGACAAAAGAAATCATATCTCCTGCGATCTCATTTTACAGAGATAACAACTGTTGACATTTTGGTAGATATTCTGTAGCTGTTTTTTTTTTTTTAACCATGCCTTCACATTTTTACATATTCATTTCCCATTCCCACCATAGAACTATATAGATAAAAAAAACCATCTAGCAATCATTTGTTTACCAGTGGGAATGGTTAGGGTTAATTCTCTTACATGGTAGTTTACTTTTTCATATTTTAGTATTTTGTATTTATAGCTGTAGGGGAAAATGTGTGTTCTTAGTTTCAAATTTCATAGTTTCAGGCCTAATTAATTCTAGCTAGTTTCCTAACTCTACCCCCCTTCACTTTTTCCCAGCTTGGTCAAGTAATTCCGTATTTAGGCACTTTACTTACAAATTATTTTGAAGAGGACACAACACAGGATGATGATAGGTAATCTACCCATTTTCAGTAAATGAGTGCGTTTCTTTATTGGATCCAAAATCTTAAACATTCCTATTGTCACAGATTTTTATACGTTTGAAATTACTAATATCACCAATAGTAATGGTATTAGAAGTAGTAGTATTATTAACAGCAAATTTATTGAAAGTGCCTTTCTTCCGGACTTGGGCTTGGTACTCCCACATATATCAGTACAGTTTGTTCTCACATGCACCCTGTGAACTAAGTACTCTTAAAATTCCTATTCATCACGGAAAGATTAGCTGCCCAAGTTCACACTGCTTATAACTGGACCAGCCCAGCTTCTCACCCACATCTGCCCGAGCCCACAGCCTGAACCCTTCATCCCAGCCCGCGGTCTCCTCTGGTTGTGTTTCTTGTGGTGACGATCAGGCCAGGCTGCAGGGATTTCTCCCACTTTCCTTGGCCTCCTTCCCATTGTGAGTACCTTAAAAGGTTGTCTCATTCAGAACTCTTTCGCTTCATCCCATCTTTTCTTGCTAAAAGTCCTGTAGGAAAATACCAGATATTCCCATAGACAGAAGCTTTTCCATTTCCTCCCTTGCTTATTTTTATGTTGAGCCCTTATTTTTAGCAAACATGCCCACTTTTAAGCATCTTGCAGCCTGGGTTCATTTCTTTCCATTTCCAAGGGAGAGTCCTGCTTCACACCCGTTGCTGCATCCTTATAATGAACACCCAAGCCTGGTACAGCCGGGCAGAAATGAGCGTGATTCTCTCTGTTTCCCAAACACTTCAATTGGAAGGCCTTTGTTTTCCTCCAGAAACGACAGAAATTCAGCAGCGCTGGTGGTGATGTTTACAGCGTGCTGGAGGAAATAAAGCTCAAGTGTGCGTGTTCTGAAAGCTCGGGACCATACCTCCAACATGGCAACTTGTCGGATGGCTGTCTCTTTAGCTAGTCAGGGGGATGGAAGTGTTGGCTCTTAAGCAATGGGAAATCTGGCTGGATTAATAAGTCTGCGCGTAATAAGCTATAAGCTGCTGTGGCTGCAATAGCTATTTTATAGACAACTTAAAAGCAACCATTTGGGGTTGGACAAGTTTCCCTTTCTTTCTCTTGTGTTTGGGTCCATGGAAACAGAAGACTTAAAACTGCAAACTTTCTCCAGGTGTCCCAAACAGCTGTCACTGACTGACAGGGCTGGGGAAATACCTTCTGTGTTTTCTTAGTATTATGTAACAGTCTCAAACCCTTTCCCCAAGCAACAAAAATGGATTTGAATAAAAATATTTCTGGTACCCTGTGTTTCTGGAGAAAATTGCTCATGCAGCTTCACTGGTGAACGCGTTAGTCCTTTGGAAGTCACCACAGTCATTTTCGTCGTCTTCATATCTGGAAGAGTGGATTATTTTGCTTTAAGAGTGACTAGCCCTGTGGACACAATGTCCTTTGCTCCCCAAGCAGTATTTTGTATTAATGTTTCTGTGGCCCGTGCTTTGCCCGCATCCAACACCGCTCTAGTCAACAACAAAAAAAATGGCTTAGCATGATAAATAAAAGATAGCACTCACGAAGGATATCTGCTGGGACTTACGGTGGGAGTTTTAAAGATTCATAACCTACAAGTCAAACTATGTACATTTCCCTGGCAGCCTAGCATGTGTTTGTTTCCTGTTTGGGAAATCATCTTCACTTTCAAGGCATATTTCTCAAAGTCGGCTGATGGCGTCCAGTCCTTTACTTTAACCATTCATCCAGCTCACGTGATAGCTGGTCAGTGTTCTGGCTCAACACAAACGCCCAGACACCAGGCTGCAGCAGATCTTTTTAAGTCTATCTTTATCTCTCTCTCACCTTTAAAAGCAAACCGGCAGGTCTGCTTTTGGCAAGAACTGTGGAGTAGGCTGGAAAGCGTTTTTCTTCGAAGAAAATTCAGAATTTGAAGATCTCCCACTTTTGCATCGCCGTTTGAGAGGCAGGGAACCTCAGTTCCTCGAAGGTGTCACCACGGCCACATCTGTGTTGTCATCACCAAAAAAGAGACGTGCTTGGTGGGCTAGAGAAGAAAGCCAGGCTATTTCAGTTCCAAGTACCAGGAGCTGAAAAAAATGCACATGTCTGGGTGGCTCGCGTGTTGGCACCTCAAGCTGCTTTGAAAGTCCAGAGTAGGTCCCAACCTGCCCACTCTCCTTACAGCCTCAGCATTCTTCTCCAGAAGGTTTCACAGAACTTTGATCTCTCCTAACAATTCTTTATTACATTTGAGTAGGTCATTCCTTCTACCCCTAGCTACAGGTGCCAAGGTCTTTTAGAATCTGTCTGTTCTGGGACTTCCCTGGTGGCGCAGTGGTTAAGAATCCGCCTGCCAATGCAGGGGACACGGGTTCGGTCCCTGGTCTGGGAAGATGCCACATGCTGCAGAGCAACTAAGCCCATGCGCCACAGCTACTGAGCCAGCACTCTAGAGCCCGTGAACCACAACTACTGAGCCCGCGTGCCACAACTACTGAAGCCCGTGTGCCTAGAGCCTGTGCTCCACAAGAGAAGCCACCACAATGAGAAGCCCGCACACCCCAACGCAGAGTATCCCCCGCTCGCCGCAACTAGAGAAAGTCCACGTGCAGCAATGAAGACCTAACGTAGCCAAAAATAAATAAATTTTAAAAAAACCTGTCCCTCCCATAGGAATGATAGAAGAACTTCATTTCGTCCCTTGCACACACATTTATCTATTCCCGCTTGATTGTACCTATTACCTCCTGTATCCTCAATTCTCCTTCCCCATCTCCACTCCTGACCCCCAATATATAGATGCATGCGATCGCTTCTCTTCTTTTTCTTTCTCTGTAGGGTTATAGAATTTTTTAAATTCCTTAGATGATCCAGCCTCACATTTTATGGATAAAGAAACTAAGCTCAGACAAAATGAAGGCTTTGTCCTTTGATTAACTTTTGCATGGATGCCCCGGTGTGTTTGGAAACAGTCTTCTGGGGTAGGATGTGGGCCCTTCTACGATCTGTCAGGATGGATAAAATCAAAAAGTTCATTGCTGTGGTTACCAACACCATTAAGAACTAAGTTCGATATATAGGGTATATCTGTGTGACTGTGTGTATGTGTGTACCTGTACATCGCTTTTTAAATTTTTGTTATCGATTATTGGGAAGTGGGTATTTTTCTTCACTGTAATACTTCCAGAGCAGGGATCAGCAAATTTTTAAATTTACTTTAAATTGTGAACCATTTTTGGCTTTGTGGACTCTTCTGTCTCTGTCACAAATGCTCTGTGTAAAAGCAGCCATAGATAGTACATAAATGGGCATCACCGTGTTCCAATAAAACTTTATTTACGGAAACACGTAGCAGGCTGGATTTGGCCCCTGGGGCAGTAGTTTGCTGACCCCTGCCCTAAAGGATTCATAGGTAGTGGCTCAAGGAAATTGTTTCGGGGCAGCAGGTGGTGAAGTTCCTCTGCTAGTCACACCATGCCTTAAGATTGATGACTTTTCGCTTTTTTACTTTCTTCTTTAAAAATAATAACAAAACTTCCCAGCTCCATCCTTCCCACCACAGTTTGTTTCCCAATTTGCATTCCTTAAAGCCTCATTCACTGTGGTTATCCTGGTTACTGCAAGCCCACATTTTCTTAAAGGCTATTGGGAAAGAAATTAAGACTTCCCAGAATATGCCAGCAATCCCTTGTAGGATGACTTCAGCCCTCCTCTCCGTCTCACTGTTATCAGACTTGCCAGAGGTAACCTCTGTAATTCCTTCCAAGACTTTCATAGTCTTCATGAACTGGCCTATTACCACCCGCACCCCAACTCTCCTTTGACCTTTTGTTTTCTACCTCGAATGTGTAACACCTTGACTTTGAATCAGGCTTTGTCCTTGTCTGGTGTGTGGAACGTATAGTTTTACTAATAAGATAACTGTACGTTGCATCAAAAAATCGTTCTATCCCTTTTATGCTTGCAGTGTTTTTATGCTGGGCAAAAGAAAAACAAACAAACAAAAAACAAGACAAACTTTTTTTCTTTGAGGACACTTTTCATTCTGGAAACTTTGTAAATGGGGTCAGATTGGTTGGATGGTGGGGGTGAAGAGAAGCAAGGATGGAGACTTTGGGGTTAAGAGAGCGAAGCTGAAATGTCTTCCTGGCTGATTATTCCTATCAAACCATGTCAAATTTTTGGGAATCTTCAGGGATATTGACTCATGTTCTTAGGCAATAGCTGAGAAACTCCTTCTGTGAGACTAAAAAAAAGCGACCCTGGATCAAAAGGAAAAAAGAAGTGACCTTTCAAGTTTGGAAACTGCAAGGACTCTGCAAATGTGGTCCAAGAACATTGATGGGGGGGCATGGTATCAGCCAGGTTGGGTTTGAGTTTTGCTGCTATAACTCACTCTGACTTGTAGCAAGTCACTAACTCTTTGAGCCTCTGGAAACTACTTCATTTCAAAGGTTCCTTTTGCTTCTAAAATTTCATGCTGTGTATTTTCTCTTTAGTTTCTGATTAAATTAGAAATCATGGTCTATTTTAGATATTTGGTTTTCTGGTGATTTTTGGAAAGTGTAGTACTGAACAAATCATCAATAGGCACTCCAGACCTTTAAAACGTGAAATTCCAAGCAAAGGATGTCCTTTAAAATGCCAACAGTGAATCAAAAAGGAAGCAGGAAGTTAGAGGAGATCCTCATTTTGAAGACAGATCCAGTCCATGAATCGGGATGCAAAACTCATAGAATTTAGTCCATGTCTTGCCACCTTGTAGCTGGATGCCCTTAGGCATTTGCTTCGTCTTGGTTTTTTTTCATCTGTAGGGTAAAGTTAATAATAACTGTCCTGCACACCTCACAGGGGCATTAGGGGAAGCAAACAAGGTAGCATAGGTCAAAATGCTTTGAAGCAATGAAACTAAACATGAGATGTCTTCGTCACTGAGATGTGGTTTTCGTTTGCATTCCATTCTTTCAGGCTCTCACATGTTTCTAAATGTGAGGTGTTCCCCTGGGGTCACTCATGCTCCATGACTGTGGGGTTTTCATCCCTTGGGATTTCCATTTAATAATTCAGCATATAACCAACAGGGATTAAAAAACAAAAACAAAAAACAGGCATCCCTATATTTCTCCAAGGTTTTAATTTTTATTCTCTCTTTTTTTCCCTTTCGTGTAGTATATCCGAAACTTTCAGTTTCAACTCAAAAGGCACTGTATGTGAGTTTTGTTTTATTAAAAACAAAACAAACAAACATGGAGGACTCACCTAGAGCTTCCTGGAATCAAAAGCCGGGTTACCCATGATGAAGCAAAGGAGGAGGCTACGTGAGATTTGGCAGGAAGGATGACGGGTTGGGTTGTTACTTATCAAAGGAATATTTGCTGTTGGCCTTAGTATAATAATGTTAATGAGATTATTAGGTGGGGGAGATTTTCAATAAATAATTGATAAGGATTAGAAAGTGCCATTTCTGCAAATAAACTTCAGAATAATTAATATTCATGGACTCTGTTTGTCAACAGAAAAATGTAAATGAAGAGCCAGCCCCGTCACCAGACACCCATCCTGAAGGGCATCTGTCAGATAAGGGTTAAGGAGGGAGAGAGGCTGGCTTCAGAGCCCAGGCCCAGACCCCAGCCTTCTGCGGGTCAGTCCAACTTTTCACATCTCGGCAGACACGTGTTCCAGTCCACATCTCCCTCTGAAAAAAAAAACCTGGAAATTCAGGTTCTCCTAAATAGATTGTTGGTTGTAAGGTATGAAGGACAGGAAGAGGTAAGAGAGAAGGCGTCTGGCTAATGCAAAAGCAGTGCACTGAAAGTCACTTGTATTTCTTATTTATAATCTACATGCACACTCTGGATAATAGATGACACCATTCATTCAGTACTTCAACTTCAAAGCCGAGCGGGGGCTTGGATGACAGAGCCAGGAGCGGGGCTACAAAGGTAAAAATCCCACCAAGAAGGGAAATGCCTGTTTACAGGATTGCATTTGTTACCATGCTCTCTTCAGATATCGTTCCCCCAGGAGCAGCAAGAGTATGTGCAGCGCGAACAATGATTTAACATCTGAAAATGGTCCTTAAAGAGTTTCTGTCTGGTAGTAATGTGATGACGGCTTCTGAAGGGAACCTGGGGACTTCATTCCTGCTATTTACCTATATGTCTCTCTGGTTTTAGTCAGAGGTAATTGCAGATTTAACCCCTCCGATAGCTTTAACTCTCGAGGTGCCAACTTTTTTTACCCCGTGTGAAATGTGCTTTTCTCCTGGCAAAGGTAGACTGTGGAATTCCCTTGCCGAAAATCATTTAAATTAAAAAAAAAAAATGTGAGTGCGTATGTGTGTGAATGTGTGTGTATGGATGGGTGGAGGGATGGATGGATGGATGAAAAGAAGTTATAGCGGCACTGCGGGATTAGAAGTAGTTAAAGAAGTGTGCCCTCTCTCCGCTGTTCGGAAGCAAAGCAGTTAAAATGCAGATATTGAAAGGAATGAAAACTTAAAAAGAATAAAAGAATGACGGAAGCAACCGTGTTTTTATTTTGATTTCCTCATGGCTTGAGCTGAGAGAGAAAAGAGAAGGCACGAGAGACCCCAGAGAAGTTGTAGATGGACCCTAAATCAGGAGTGTCAATTTGTCGCTCACCTCTGCAATATGGTTTTCTTAATTAGTGGTCGTTCTGGGAGACCTGCTTAAGAGCTGATGCGAAACAAATATTAACACAAATTGTATAATTATATCACAATCCCCAGTTCCTCCAAGATGCGAAGTGGTTTTCAGCTAAGAACATGCCAGCAATAAAACATCCTATAGTCAAAGGAAGCGCGCTCAAAGGCAACCATGAGACTGGATCCGAACGGCTTTCACAGTTTATTTTCATGGTATTTAAATTATGATACCAGTGGGTATTTTTAATTAGTGTGCACTTGTCTACATAAGCCATGTTGGCAAATTTGACTCATTCATACAGTAGTTGCTGTAAAAGAGGCCAGCACAGCCTGCAGGAATTAAAATGAAAAGTTTCTGCAAGCTGTTGTCGACATGACCATATCTCATTAACTTTAAAAATGGAGATTATTTGCCTGAAAGCTTGATTTGACTAGCAGTAATGAAATATTAGGCTCAGCGGAGTGAAGGGTGGGGGGGAGGGCCATTGTTGTCATATATACTGCTAAGTGTTTTGCAGTTGACTTTAAATAGCAGTATAAGATTTGTGTTTTGACAAAAGGAATAGGAAAGAGAAACACAGACATATGGCCTCAAAAGTATTATTAGGCTAGTTTTATTTTAGATTAAGCCTCATTATTTACTAGGTTTGCAGAAGACAAATATGATTGTGCTGATTACCAATTCTTCTCTCATTAAGGAGTCAGCTTCATTATCTGGAGTAGCTTCCCCGGCTTGATCAAAGTTTAAGTATTGGAAAAGGGTGCTGATCTCATGGTAATCTTTCCTTTCCTCAGCTGGTAAATTGGCACGAACCTTAAATTTGTACGTTGGATTCATCCCATTGTTTTAACTGAATGCGATGAAAAAGGTTGCAAAATAGTGTAGAAAATGAACCCAAAGAGAAGAGCCCTCTCCTTATCTCATCTCCTTTCTAAATAGCTTGTCATTTGAATGAGGTATCTGAGCAAAACATCTCTTTTTGCCAGCAATTAAGGAGCCTAATGTTGAAAACGCGAAGTTGCTGAAATACGGTAGACATGGTCCCGTTTTTAGATCTCATTTTATATTTTCACACGCACAAAGGCACATTTGTAATGCAGAAGTGTAAACTGTAAAATGAAGATGCATTTGGGGGGAAGAAAAGGCAAGAAAAAAAGTGCAGTTAAACAAAAGACCGAAGATAAAGTCTTACGCCTTTTTATGTCTCTGAGCCGAGAACACGTTCTGCATTTTACTAAAGGACCATGAGGCTAGAATGTAAGTAACTGGTTTTTGCATTAGGCTCTCCCTGGAGGTAGCAGAAAAATATCATGTCCCTGCATGAAATGTGAATGTGAAATCTACCAGAAAGAAATATTTATGACCATTTTATGCTTGATTAGGCTTGGATGACATCTGTTAGAAGACAGGGACGGGACAAAGAGAGAGCCGCTCGGGGGCAAATGTTAACGGAGTTGTTTAGACGACGCTACGGCAGAAGCGTCCATTTACTGCCAGGCAAAACACAGGAATTGTGTTAGCAAGAGTGCAGCTGACAAGCATCCACTGTGATGGAGACACTGTACACTGACTTGATGAAATAGTCCAATACAGATAGATGTTGATAGTCAGGGCGCTGACTCAGTTTATGGGCAGGTATCTAGGCGAAACCCTGATCCCATAACTTCCCGGGAGCTGGTACCATAATGAAGTTACACACGTGGGACTCAGCTGTGAAAGGAGATGGTCTTCACTTTTTCAAGTGAGTTTTGCATTCTCCTACCAGACGGACTTCGCAGTACCAGGAAACATTTCTCTATCTCTCAGTGAAAGGAGAATTAATTAAATGACACACTTGTTTCGGGTTTCTTCTACCACTGAAGTTTCTTTTTCTTTTCTCTGTTTTTCATTTTTATTGGAGTGTAGTTGATTTACAGTGTTGTGTTAGTTTCAAGTGTACAGCAAAGTGAATCATATATATATACATATACATACATCCACTCTTTTTTAGATTCTTTTCCCATATAAGCCATTACAGAGTATTGAGTAGAGTTCCCTGTGCTGTACAGCAGGTCCTTATTCGTTATCTGTTTTATATATAGTAGTGTGTATATGTCAGTCCCAATCTCCCAATTTATCCCTCCCCCCCTTACCCCCTTGGTAACCATAAGTTTCTTTTCTACATCTGTGACTGTGTTTCTGTTTTGTAGATAGGTTCATTTGTACCTTTTTTTTTTTTTTTACATTCCACATATAAGCGATATCATATGATATTTGTCTTTCTCTGTCTGACTTACTTCACTCAGTGTGACAATCTCTAGGTCCATCCGTGTTGCTGCAAATGGCATTATTTTGTTCTTTCTTGTGGCTGAGTTGAGGTTTCTTCTCTTATCCTAAGTCTCTCCCTGTTTCAAAAAAAGAGAAATGTAGGCCCCTCGCTTCTATAGAAGCACTTCATCACTTTAAACAACGCAAATGTTTGCCTAAAAAAGAAAAAGAAAGTTTTTCAACACTGGCAAACATTTTATCAATTGTTAAACATTTCAGTGTTAAAGTCAGGGCTGTTTGTCTGAAGCCATGGCTCTACCAAGAGTGGAGGTATGAACAGTTATTTCATTCTGGTTCTTTTCCCAGCTTCTCTTCCTGTAACTTTTCTCTGTCTGGAATGCTGATGGGAAATGTTATTTTGTTTTTGTTTGCAGCAGTTCTGTTGTTTTGATTTTGTCTGAGTGGTATGGAAAACAGTGCGTCACTTAGAGCGGGTGTTTTGTCTACCGGCCATTTGGCCACTGCACATATATTTCTCATACTTATTACATGATGACAAGGGAACCGAAAAGGCACAATTTTCCAGTTGAATTTTTTTCTTTCCAGTTTAATAAGATGAAAAAAGAAAACAGAGTTCACAGATCTAGCAGCTTGATGGTACTCGAGATGCGAGAGCTGACTTGAGGTGGTTTTGTTTTTTTTTCCGTCGTTCCTTGTGGTTCAGGGGCGATGTAGGTGAAGGGCAGATTAATGCATAGATCGGTTTCTATAGTAAACTGCCTGTGGATAGTGTTTCACGTTTTTTCAGAGAGTTGTGAAATGCTGTAATTTAGGTAGGAAAATTCATAAAAGGATAATAAACTATTTTAACATCATTCCTGTGATTAGCTTGGGATACTCTTGCCCTGGTTTGAGACCACATGTAACATAACCTCTACCAATAAATGGATTTTAATTAAAATGAGTCAAAATGAAATTTGGATGAAAACCCAGAACACAGATCTCAAAGAATAACTTAAGGCTGTTTACTGGCTCCGTTTGGACATGCTTTATCTGAAATCATTCTCCACATTTGCAGTGTTAAGGAACATATTGCAAGAGTGTAGAAGTTAGCTCTACAAGTAAGTAATTTTTGGTGTAGTACAAAAATATAAAATGGAAACGATGATTAATTTTTCAATTTCTCTCTGCAGATATCTAATCATTGTACCCATGGACTGCCAAAGGCTCCCATTAAAGATTTAAAATGCAAGAGGAAGGTAGACTCCAAAAGATGGGATTTGGGATTAAATAATGTAAAATAACTGCAGGGCACTCGTGAAGTAGAAGCTATTGGCACAATGAGAGATTGTATCAGAGTTTTTTTTTTTTGAGAGCCACTTAGAATATTGACACCAACTTACACACGTCATAGACATGATATTAGTAAAACTATTTACAACACGGGTTAAATGATGAAGACATATTTTTGTCTTCAGGCATTAGTTTACACCAATTAATAATAATCACAATTGTAGTAATAACAGACTATCAGAAGAGCTCCTTGGAAATTCACATGAATGCTTTCTGTGCTTTAAATATTGCCCTCTTTATTAAAGGATTTTGCTGGCAGCGTTACACTGAATACATGTTGCTTCTGCCTTGAGGATTTTAGTATTAGTTGGGGAAATGCAGTGTTTGGGGGTGGGGGGTCACCCGTGTACGTACAGCATGATTTTCTTCAAATCAAGGGAACTTTTCTAATCCTGGTAGAAGGGGACATCGCCGCCTCGGAATATAAAGGCTGTCAGTGAGGTCCAGCCGGGCTTCTCCAAGCTCCGCCGTACTGTCTTTATCACTTTGCTCAGTTCCACATAATAACATCTTCATCTGAGATTGCTGCGGCACAGGGGAACTGCATTTGTTGATCAAATTTGGCTGGATAACACTGTGATCTCGTATCCTGAAGTGCGGAGATGTGCCTGGAATATGTAAGTGCAGAGCTGGCCTCTTGATTGATTGATTCTGCCTGTCACAGAACAAGATAACCGGATCAGTAAATACTCCGTGCACTTCAACATCATCTCCACAATCAAAAGTGAGAGCATCATGGGGCTGGAAAACACTGGCGCATGATGGGAATGCACACAGTTCAGAATGATCCTCGGGAACCTAGAGACACACACACACACACACACACACACACACACACACACACACACACAGAAAATTCTTTGTGTGTGGGTTCTCAGTACAGCCTACAGAAGAGTCTTTTCTGTCTGTTTAGAACGCTTCCTGGTTATAAAAGTCGAGTTTATTTTGCAGCTGTCATCTTGGAGGTGTTCACCATTTATCATAAAAAGTTGTTATTCGAGTTTTGTTTACAGAGGAGATTTAGAATGCAGATTAGGAAGACAGAGCTGGATAAGAGGTCAGTAGTGGTCTCAAGTACAAAAGGCGCTTGCGCCCAAGATCTGCTCCTATGAAAATAAACTTTGTGTTTAAACAGATGGGCCAAACACATGTAAACAAGTTGTTTAAACTTTTACTAAATTCCCAGGGAGTGCCTTTCAAAATTAGCACGGGTTGCCAAATTTGGTGTTTAATTACACAGGGTTCAAGAAAAGTTGAAAGAACGGAACTGTGCGAGTCTTTGGGAGCTGGGGTGCTGACACGTCACCAGGTGGCATATATTATCTGTGGTGCCGTGATAGTCCTCTCAGTGGTATTTGTCACCGTCTCCCTTATGTTGCCTCTCATCTGCTTGTCTTCTGCTCCCATAAGACTCGAAGTGTCTTGAAGGCAAGGACTACCTTTTATTCCTGGGTCTCTGTGCTTGGGTTCCTGGAAGACTGCCCTCTGCACTCTCTAGAGCACATAGCAGGTGTGTACAGGAGGCATGAAGTGTTGGGCTCTCTTTCTAAATAGTTGCAGATGAATACTTCTGAGATTTTACTGGTCTCCAGGATATGAGTAGTGTTATAACTTAAAAGTCATCCTTTGGGGGAACTTAACTGTTTTCTTAAAGTCAAGCAGTCTAACCCATCTTCTTTCGTCTTGTTTTCGTGCTGCTAAGTGGGACATTGCAATCAGTTGCTGAAACCTGGTGTTTCTGTCACCATTGGCTACACACAGTCACTGGAAGATACTGTTGCTTCGCATTTTATATGCATAGAAGATTGTTAAATGCTGAGGAGGTTTTGTTGTCCCCCCCCCCCCACCGATGACCTTTGCAGAGACCTCCAAGTGGCTCGTGGCATTCGTGTGGCCTTCTGCTCGTCTTAGGTGCCTCTGGGGTGGGTGATGTCTAGACCGTTCTAGCCAAGTTGCTTTTTCTTTTTTCTTTTTCTGTTTTGTTTGGCTGGAATCAGTATTCACCCTCTTCCTCTCTCATAGCTTGCCCACCATGGACCACATGGCAAATTAAAGGCAGGGTGGGGCTTAGGGGACCCATCGTTAAGTCAGGAAAGTTCTGTCTCTGAAGAAATTTCTCCCATGGAAGGTGCACACCAGTTCCAACAAACAGTTCAATAGAGATTTTTATATAGCGAGACCAGGTCTCACACATAACAAAAAATTATTACCACTTTTGAAATGTCTGGTTAGTCCTTTGCGACTTACTTATTTTTTATTTGAAATGATTAAAAAGGCCTCTTGGCAGAATTGGCGCCCTTTCTTAATTTTTTGAATATAAAGAAGCTTAATTGAGTTACGTTCCTTAAATTAAAAAAATTGTGAGGTGCTAATGATTTTAGAGAAGTCCTTCTGGGAAACAGGTTTTGATTTTTTACAAACAAAACAAAACAAAAAGAAGGAGTAGCATTCCTTTTCAATTTGGTGAAAGCTATTCCTAGTAACGTTTTATAAAATCATTTTCTTTTCAGGGTGTGTTTTATTTCCTTTCCATCTCTTTCAGGAAAGAGAAAGTGTTTTTTATTGGATATTTTTGTTTCAGTCCTTGTTTCCATTATTTTTGCCAGAATTCATGGGAGTTCACTTTCCGTTTAAATGCCTGAAACATTCCTTGAAGACTCTGCATTTTGGGACAACTAGGAAAAAAGCTATGTAAATTGGTTTAAGGAAGAAAAATAGTTGTTACTCTAGTCAGCTTAACCACTCAGTTTTCGCTTTACTTTATAATTTTGGAGGCAAATAACTTCAAGTGTAATGGGCCGGGGGTGGGCAGGGGGCATGAGTTTGAAGTTCAAAGGAAGTTTGGTGTTTGTTGTATGATAAAGCGTATCTTAGTTTTCAAGTGAAGGGAGTGAGTAAGCTTTATTCCTTTAAAGAAAGAAACGGTCAGTAGATTTGTTAGGAGAGAATACAAAACAGATTCCTAAAAAAAAGTACAGTCTCTTGTGAAGTAGTTTTGGCTAAAAGATGTTGGTGAAAACCATTTCCCAGTTTACAAATAGACTGACTGTCTATATAAATGTGTTAGTTCGGGGGCATTCGTGGGAATTCACATTAGGCAGGTTCTGTTCTGATGATATTCACTGTTTTTTAGCAAAGTGTGGTCTTTTCTGCTTGAGAGTCAACTCTCCTTTGATTACTTTAAATTCAGTATTTTCAGTGTGCAGGCAGCATCCAAGTGTCTTTCTAATCCTTATATGGAGCAAAACCCATTCGAGATGGGCTACTCTTTACCTTTGAGCCAGGCCTATAGATTTATTTGGGGTGGGTCTGACGGGATGGGAGCGCGCCTTGGTCTGTGTGGAATTTTACAAACAGACTCAACGTTTGACGGTCAGACATCAGGCCCTTGATCCTCCCCCAGTCGCCATGGTGAGGAAGAGAGAGCCCTTTCTCACTGCTATCTGTGGGCCGCCGCTAGAACGTTTCTATTGTCTTGGGAGAGAATTTGAAGAACTGGTGAAAAATGGGCAAGTGTGTGGCTTCTATGAAAATTCTGCTGCTCCAAACCGTGGGACCTGTTTGTTTTGGCTAGCCGCTGTAGAACGCTCATATTTATGTAGAAAGCTCAAAGTTAGTATTTAACTTGGAATTTTACACATACGAATGATGAAGGAAACAGAGCGCAGGATTTCACTGTTATTCGTGTTTTTCCCACTTCTCCTGAAATGTGAGGAAACCTAGAGAGGAGACACGTTTTAAGATGATCACCCCATGCTTGGCCACCAGAGTCTGTAACCAGTCAGATTCCTTGACAGTGCTGCGGAGGTTGGGATCTGAACAGCCACCACGTTTGCTATGCAAAAGAATTAATTAAAATGTTCATTGCTAGAGGAAAGCTTATATACAGTAGTCTGTTTGTCCTGTGTTTGAACCACCTGAGTCACAGCCAAAAAAGCAATTGTCTACTACATATTTCAAACAGATGCTGAGGGGTAGAAAGGGTGACTAGAAATTCACAGCAATAAAATCCCGCTCTCCAAGTTCCCTTGAAGGAAGTGAACTCATAAAATTTTTGCTGCCGACTTATTTGTCCAGGGCTTTGAAGTATTTAACATTAATTTAGCCTACAAATCATTGGCACCTCCATTTTTCATTGAAGTATCAGGGCCTGTTAAAGACAGACCCTGGGTGTGCCTGGAACAAAAAAACATTCTGGAAGGATATCTACTCATTTAACTGTTATTCAAGCACGTCGTTTTCATTGAAGCCAAACTTACGTACATCCAAAGTTCTTTAACTCAGAAAGTATTTTTTTTTTGAGTTTGTATTTGTTGGTGTGTTTGATCATAAAAAGCACCACGTAGATGGGCCACCAACTGGCTTTTCTTTCTGTTTCTTTCCGTTGCGTTGATACATCTTCTAACAAGGAAAGACGGATTGATGGGGCTTGGAAGAATGATGGCCGTAGTTAACTGGAATGATAAACGCTACCAGGAAAATTTTAGGAAATGTGAAAAATAATCAGGGAGGGATCTACCCCAAAGTGAAGTATCCTGTAACTAGAATATTAGTAAACAAAGTCTCATACCATATTCAACTCGGGATTCTGATTGATTAACCTGAGTAGATAAACGGGCACTGTTATCTACAGGAAGCTTCGGGGGTTCTTTTCCATCTCTTGTAAGTAGCAATGGATGGCTTAGAAATTGCTTATTTCCTAAGCTTTCTAAAATAGCTTCAAAACTTTGAAATGACTTTTTTTTTCCAGTTTTTATTTTACAATGGAGAATAGTTGATTAACAATGTTGTGTTAGTTGCAGGTATACAGCAAAGTGATTCAGTTATACATATACATGTATCTATCCTTTTTCAAATTCTTTTCCCATTTAGGTTGTTACATAATATTGAGCAGAGTTTCCTGTGCTATACAGTAGGTCCTTGTTGGTTATCCATTTTAAATATAGCCGTGTGTACATGAGAAATGACTTTTTTTTTTTTTAAGAGCTCGGAAGAGACCTCAGAGAAGAAAGGAATTAAGAAACGAATGGATCAGGTAAAGCTTGCAGATGCCAAAACACGTGGCCCTTTAATTTCCATCTGACAGTTTGAGAACTTAGGGAAGGCTCTTCTGTCTCAAGTGGTTCCTTCATACACATGTCACCATCCGAACTCCCCATTGGATTTTCATCACAACATGTATCATTCGCTGAAATTATCCTAGATAGATGTGCTTATACTTTGTCTTGTGCTTAAATTTCTGTGAATGTACATCCAACAAGATGGCGACTCTCTCACGTTCTTTCGCTCCATCTCTGCACTTGGCATGTAATACGAACTCAGTAAATCTAACCAGAATGGACAGTTATTCCAAAAATCTCAACGATCTTGACGTGAGACATCTTAATGGCTCCTCCTTCAGTTAGAATAGAACTTCTGAAAAGATCGTATTGATAATGCTTATTTTGAAAGAGGTATAAAGACAAAGGCTGTGGGAAGAAATGGTTAATCAGAATTCCAGGCTAGTATTTAGTTGCATTTGTCCTAATATTTTGGCCAGATTTCAGTTAGCTGAGTATCTCTTATACCCTATAATTTAGTATACGGTTTCAGCTTTTCCAAATAATGGCTTGCTAATGGTAAATGTTGTTTAACTTTGTAATTCAGGAGAGCTACCTGTTCAGCAGAATTTTTTAAATTTCATAAGTAATGATTGAAACCAGGTTTAAAAAGCACTTAAAGTATATTTGACTGACTATTTAACATCTCCTTGGATGGGCCTGTGGCTATCAGTCTTTTTGAATCTAAACATAAACTACAGGTAGGGATTTTTCTAAATTGGTCCAGAATTACAACTTGTCTTTACTTAACAAGCTTTTCCCATCTGGGTAAATCATGCATCATTTTTTTTTCGTTTCTCTGATCTGAAATGTTGACTCAGTTTCTCTCCAGTGCCCTCAATTGTAGGTGCTCATAATTGTAGATTTTTAATAGCTATGAAGTAATTCTTACAGGCTTCCCATTCCCTCCTGTGAAGTCAGATGCTGTTTTTTAAGTCATACTAAAACTATCCTAAGCACTAAGAGGTATCTCTAGCCACTGCCCTTGTCAGTTGCACTCATCAAACTTGATTTTTCTCCCTAAAGCACGACTCTGATCGCTTTAATCTGTTGCTTCCTAATTTCCTATGAAATTGAGTATAAACTCCTTAGCTTGTTATGTAGGGAATGTGATAGATTAAAAACGGCCACACGTGTTCTTTGCCGCTCTTGTCATCAAGAGGTGGAGTCTCCGTCCCTCTCACGTTTACTTTGAACATCCTTTTCCCTTGCTTTGGCCAATAAAATGCAGCGGAAGTGACGTTGTGCCAGTTCCAGGCTTGGCAGCTTCCTCCTTCCTCCTTCTCTTGGGACACACTTGCCGTGTCGGGGTGTTCAGGCTAGACTGCTGGATGGTGAGAGACCACTTTTGGGGGAAGAGAACTAAGATACCCACATCTTGGAGGGCCCGATCAGCTCCCAGCTGAATGAGTTGCACAAGTGACCCCCCCGAGCTCCCCGCCGAAGAAGAACCACCCAGCTGAACCCAGCCAATCCCCAGAATTTTAGAAAAAAATGTTATCTTAAGCCTCCCGAGTTTTATAGCGGTTTGCTACAGAGCAATAAATAACTGAAACAGGTACCTTAAAAACCAGGCCTCATTTTCCCCTTCCTTTCTTATTCTGTGTTTTCTTAGACCTTTCTCAAATGTCAGCCGAGCTTGACTCAGAAGCCCACATAAAAGAGTAATGTTTCCCTCTGCTTATGCTTCATCTTCCACCTGGACCATCTTTACACCCTGCTGTTTTCAACCTGTCACATTTCTGAAGCTTAGTCACCTCCCTCTCTTGTCTTCCTTCCCCAAGGCCCCCATGACTCAGTGGCACGTGACCTCTCTTGGACCTCTGTAGTCCCAGCTGCATCGGCCTGGGGTTCAGGGGGGAGATGACTGTTAACTATTTGGGCGAGTCACATTCTCTATGTGGGCCTTAGTTTCCACATCTGTGAAATTGCTTGTCTGATTTCTCAAGCCTCTTTCATTCAGCCCCTTGTATCCTAGAACAGAGCTGCCCAATAGACCGTTCTGCAACGGTGAAAATGTTCATTTATATGTGTTCTTCCGCACAGTGGCCAGTATAGCTGTCGGGCACTTGAAATGTGCTTAGTGCAACTGAGGAACTGAATTTTTAATTTCAATTAATTGCAATTTCTTTGAATTTAATTAACCACATGTAGCTCGCGGCTACCATTTAGAACAGTACCTTTCTAGAACCCTACGGAATTGAAGGGAAAATATCTATTTTTCACGTAATGCCAACAAAGGTTCAGCACTTAGTTTTCACAAGAGCATCAGAACTTGCTCTTTGGGATTGCTTTTCAGGACTGCAGGTACAAATGGCCCAGTGGCTGGATGTTTCCCCAGTGTCTGACCTCCTCCTCCTTAGCTTAAATTTTACTTGGTTTGTAGAGTTGAGCCCACTCTTCCCTAGGAGTGTAAATCATCCCCTACTTTTCATCACAACCCAAGCAAAGACCAACACCCTGTCGTGGAGTTGCAATTTTTCACAAAACCCCAGTAGGCCCAACGTGGGAAAAAAAAAAAAGACAGACACGGTGGTGTCAATTGAAAACCAGCCAGGTGGTAAGCACAGCATAGTGCAGTGGGAATTGAAGCTGCCTTCGGCCCTTTGGATGACTGGGGACACAGTAGAGATATTGTGAAATTACCTTTTTTATTGGTTCTTGAGCCTTCTGCCATAAAGGCATCTTCTGGAAGGAAGTGAAGAGAATCCCGGAATTCAGCTTGAATTTAGGACGCGCCCTCGGCAGTTCTACCATCAATCTGTAATTTAGCAGAATGGGACCTGAGAGCGTCTTCCGTTTGGGCTAATTTCCCATCTGAGCATCATGATGTTAATTAGGGCTTCTTTGCTCTTGCTTATGTTTACTGTCATTTATTGCATTATAAATAATGTCACTTGTGAGCCCATCCAGGGGATCTTGCTAGATCTTGCTTTTTTTCAACCCCCCCAACGGGGTGGGCAATGGAATATTAGTAAAGCCTTATCACATTTATGAACCAACAGTTGAAATATCATAAAAGAGGACTACTGAAGGTCCTTGGTCTCAACTCCACCTCCGTGGCCCTAATTAAGACCTTTATATAGTCAAGGCAGATGGGTTGTTTGGGTGAAAAGCTCTCTGCAGAATTTCTCTCCTGCAGCATTCCCCAACGTAGTCAGGTCCAGTCAAGAACTCACTCCTGGGACTTCCCTGGTGGTCCAGTGGTTAAGACTCCACACTTCCACCGCAGGGGCACAGGTTCAATCCCTGGATAGGGAACTAAGATCCCGCATGCCATGTGGCGTGGCAAAAAAAAAAAAAAAAAAAAAAAGAACTCACTCCTGTGTTTCACCAAATTCATTTGCTCTCTCCTGCCACAGTTTAAGACAATTTCCTCTGTCCTCTCTGGTTAGAGAAGATAACTTGTAGGCAACTCCTTTATAATAACCCGTCATAGACTTGAAGGCATTTACTTAAGTTGCCCCTTAGCCTTCTCTTTTCCAGGCTAAACCATGACAAACCTTTTAACCTTTTTTAACCTGGAGCTTCCATTTTCTATCCTCTTAATCATTTTACTTGCCCTTCTCTGGATTTTCTCCAACCTTTTAACGGTTTTCTAAAAACATGGCATCAGAAAGGAGATCCTTTACATCTTGTTCCCAGTTTCCCCTGGTGCTTTTGATGCATGCAGTAGACTTCTAATGTTTATAAGTACACGTCACCTGTTTTTTTCTATATGCACACTAACCTTTCCCGGCTTAACATATTTGGATTTGTGATAACAATTTTACTTTTTTTTTTTTTTTTTTTGGAGTGTGGGCTATGGGCTGACAGAAAAATTCAGAGGCCCAATGACTTTCTTTTGCAATCCTGTGTTTATCTGTATTTTAGTTTGGGAGTCCTTTTTATATTTGATTCTCTTATTTATTTATTTTTAATCATCTTTTATTGAGGTATAATTGGCACATGACATTAAATTAGTGTCAGTTACACAACACGATTCGATATTTGTATATATTACAAAATGATCATCACAGAAAGTCTAGTTACCATCCATCACCTCACATAGTTATAGATTTTTTTTTTCTGGTGATGAGTACTTTGCAGATCTGCTCTCTCAGCAACTTTCAAATATATAGTAGAGTATTATTAACTATAGTCGCCATGTTCTACATTACATCCCTAGGACTTACTTATTTTAAAACGGGAAGTTTATGTCTTTTGACCTCCTTCACCCATTTTGCCCACCGCAACTCCCATCTCTGGTAACCACCGATCTGTTCTCTGTATCTTTTAGTTCATTTTCCCCTTACACTATTTATATGGTATTATTTTGTAGAAACACTGTTTCTCCATTGCCTGTATTGTGTATGAGCAGCTGTGGTTCGGAGGGGGTGTGGGGCAGTGAAAGGGGCGTGTGCGTTGATTACGAAGCAGCCCAGGGTCGCTGCTCAGTGTTTAAGCTGTTCACACACGTGTTGGTGTGAATGGCTCAGAAGGAGCGGTCCAGGGGACCCCCTGAGTTCACCTGAACTTGTCTTCCCTGTGCATTCTCTAATGGATCACTCACTTTTAAGTCTTCCTAGCAAGCTCAGGCCTGCAGTCACTTTTATTCATTTCTCTACTATCTGATTATCCACTTCCTACTTTAGAACGGAAGCTTTGTGAGGACAGGGAATGTGTCTGTCTCCCTAACCCACCTTTGCATCACCAGCACGTAGCTAGCAGTCATCTCTTGACGGAAGGCAGGAATGAAGGGACAACTGGGTACTAGAAAATTTCAGTTCTTGTCTTCATAATGCCACTGGTTTGCTGTGTGACACTGCTTAATATTAGTACCCTTAATATTGCTGGTATTTGTTTCCTCTCCTTTTGAACGAATAGCTTACAGGATGAGTTCAAAACTTTCAGAAGTCTTTTCAACTTTACCCCTTAACTACCATGTTCAGATGCAATGATCTGGCTTGATTTCTACCCTTTTGGGGTATAGGTGAGTGGGTAGTATGTCTATTTGTATTTAAGAGCCATCTATTTCAGGGGTCAACTTTTTCATGCTGCCTTATTTTTTTAATATTTTGATATTATTTTGTTCCTGAGGCCAGAAGACTGTTTTTTTTCTAAAGGTATTTGGAATTTGGAGGCATTCAGGATTTTTAAGTCCTTTCTGTGTTACACTATTGCCTATCCCCATCTTCTCAGCAACCTTTCTGGCTTATGTTCCAACACTCCAAAACTAATTTGAAAATCTATACCTCTTTAGTTGATTTTCTAACATCCTTCTGAGTGCTCAGCAAACCAGAGTCAGATCCAGGCCTGAAGCCGTTTGGTTTCATTAACCAGAGATGGCATCCTCTGATCTGTCCCTGTGCATGGGAAGTGTGTGCTCATCTACAGTTTTGTGCTCTTCTCATCCCACCCCGGACCAGGCGGTCTTTCTTCTTTCTAGGCCTTGAAGCTGGCTTTTGCCCAGTCAGCTCATGGTCAAGACATCCACATGTCCCTGCCCTTCCGAACCTCTCCCTGGCCCAGTGTGGCAGCCGAGACCAGTCTTTGCCCAGCTGCGCTGACGTGAGCACCTCAGGAGGCCCGCCCTCCTTTCTGTCCTTCCCGACCTCCTTGCTGTACAGAGAAGCATATCAACATCATACAGACTCTGCCTCCCTCTTGGCCCATTTCATAAATTCTAGATGTTCAACTAGGCTGGAGGCCCTAAAATCAAATTTCTTTGAATGGTATTAAATTACTAGTTATGCTTTGGCCTCTGCTCATGACATGAGAGCTTATCCTGCATTTTCCCCTCTACCAAGACAAGGCCAGATTCCCAGCAGCTCCCCGGACATTCCGTGCCTTTGCACACGCTAGCCTCCTTCCCTGAAATCTCCTTGAATTTGCCCTCTTTCCTTGTTCTTTTTCCCCAGGCTCAGTTGGCTTCTTTTCCTCCTACTCATTGCACCCCTTCCTGAAGCACCAACCCCACTGGATGGTGGTAGATGATGGACTTGTCCACCCTAAGGCCTTTGAAGCTCCAGCTGTGTTTTTTCTTTTCTGTGCCCAGTGCTGGACGCTTAGGAGGCGCTGCGTGAATGAAGGAAGAAAGGGGTGGAGAAAGGGCAGAGGGAAAGGGGAAGGAAGGAGACCCATCCGTCACTTCCACAGCCTTGGACAATAGGATCCCATTATGCATCCGGCCTTCTCTTGAAACTCCTCATTTTTTCTGGAGCTGCTTCCCTTTTTCCTTGCTATGCTTTGCTCTCCAAGATCACTCAGTTGTTCAGCAGTCCTCCCGGTCGCTCTCGCGGTGAAATGTTCATCTCTGGCCGTGTGCTTCCTGCAGAAGAGATTGCTGTCAGCCAGCGAGTCAGTGAGCACCCCTGCTGAGCCTCACCTCACCAAAGGAACTCATGGCCAAGCTATTTTTATTTAGCAAATCAGGACTTGTTTTCATGGATTGTCCACAAGTACAGGGAAAAAAAAAAAAAATCACCCATTTGCTTCATAGTTACCTGCTTGGCGGGGCTATCTTATCTGTGTCACTTCTGTGTCACACGTGCATTTCCCTGACATCAGGAAAGAATGTGTGCCTGGAGTTGGGCAGACTGTACCACCCTGCATGCGGCCGGAAGCTTCTGCGCTAGAGGTGAGAATATCGAGTCTTTGCAGCTAAGAACGTGAGTGTTAAATTGTAGTTGAGAAAATGAGGCGATGGCTCGAGTCCTCCCTGAAGCCCAGGTCTGCCAGGTGAAGACTTAGTGGCACCAGTGATTTCTTTCTGTATTGTTTGGCATGAGCTGTCATTGCAGGGGGCTCTGAGGGCTGTGCTGTTCAGTATGGCGGCCCCGGTCCCATGTGGCCGTTGAGCATGTGAGTGAGATGCACTGTACGTGGACAACACACTCCAGATTTGAAAGTCTTAGTATTTTTTTAAAAATGCAAAATATATCTCATTGAGAAGTTTATGTGGATTTCATGTGGAAGTGATAGTATTTTAGAAATAAGGGTTAAATATATTTAACGTTACTAAATCCGCCTGTTTTATTTTACTTTTTCAGTGTGGCTACTAGAAAACTTAAAATGATGTATGTGGCTCGCGTTCTGTCTCTCTCTGTCTCTCTAGGACAGTTCTGTACTAGACGTTTCAGCATAAGATTGCATTTCAAACTGAACCCAAGCACTGCTTGAGTTTATCTGGACTTTCCAGGTATGTTTCCTTCTCATGCTGAGGGTTACCTCTAAGAATACATGTCATGATAAAGGCATGGGCTTTGGACTCACATAGACCTGAGTTTCGATCCCAACTCTCTCTTTGTGGCCTGTATACCAGCCTGTGGAACCCTCTGAACCTCAGGTGGGTCAGCTGTATACACGGAAGAATACCCATCTAAACTCACTGTGGTTCGGCGTGGGATAATGCAGTGATCTTCTAGTCATGTTAGGAGACTTTTGCAAGTATAATTGAATAATTGTATTTTCCCCAAGTTAACAAAATCAAAGTCTCTCTTTTGAAATTTTATTGCAAATAAAAAAAAGAAAAAAACCAGAAAACAACAAGAAAACCCACCCCTTGGCGCCAGTTACGGTATGTCTGCCAGCTCCTAGTAATGGAATTGTGATAGCTAATGTTCCCTGAGAGCTACACGCCAGCCAGTGTGCTTTCCAGAAATTGTTTTACTTGATCCTCAAAACAACCCCGAAGGAAAGTCCTTTTATTGTCTCCATGTAATAGATGCCACACTGAGGCACAGCCAGGTGACGTGACTTGCCCAAGGTCACACAGCTGGCACGGGGTCAACCGGCCACTGAGCCCAGGAGGTCTGACTCCAGGGCCACAGTCTTTGTTTCTACCCAGTATTGTCCACCAAGTGAACAGAGGACAGAGCAAAAGAACCCGGAGCAAACGAATGCTCACGGGAAATAGGCTTTCCGTGGACACCTCCTCTCACGATTTTAGAGCAGCACCTAAAACTTTTTTCCCTTAGCGTGTTTTTCCTAGTTGGTACAGCGGGCTTAAATATATCGTGGTTTTAGAGCTTTCCTCAAAGGACCCATGGATTCCCAGGCCCATTACAGTCTGAGGCGGGCTTAAGCAATTCCGAGGTAGAATTATACGGGGGGGAAAAATAGATTGCATGGTATCTAGACTGTGATGAATCTTTTGTTCTCGAGGGCCTTATCTCAGATGTACACAGTCGTTACAGCACCTAGTACGCTGTGTCCCACATGTATTCAGTAGGGAGTCCATAAATGTTATTTATTAATGTTTATTGCAGGGCTTCTGAAAACACACCCTTAGAAAGCGAAGCAGCCAATACGTGAAAATTCCTGTCATTCATTCCATTAAATCGTCTGACCTGGGATGTGGATGTGCCCTCTCATCGCGTCTGATTGTCTCTTAGATAGTTACCTTTCATTAGAGCGGAGCTCTGAGTGGTTTTACTTCCACGATGCTGGAATCGTCCCCTTTACCTGAACGTGACACACCTAGGCCCCAGCAGACACGACCTGGTCATTCCACGATGTGTATCTTTCTTTGTTCTCCCGTTGTTTAAACAAGAGGATTAGAAGACAGTGGCGCAGTATTTTCTTTTCAAGTAAGATTCTAATCCCGGGGTGGGCTGGGGATGATGGGGGGTGGGTAGTCCGTGATCAAAGCTCAGAGCCTCCAACTCATTTGGAAAGTTGAGATGTTCTTATGTGCTCGGTGCAGGGGCTGGAATCGTTAGGGAGAAATACGTGCAGACTTGGAAAAGTCCCTGGAGAATATTTAATTCAAAATAAAAGTTTGGATTGAGGAGAGCTGAAATAACACTCTGCAGTGACAACCTTCTACTGACTTAACTACTTCTCCCCATCCTGCCGACGTGTTCGCTGGTCCGAGCTCTGGTCTGGAGAGGCCTGGAGGAGCTCGGTGGGTTGGGATCCACAGGTGCGTGGCAGGCACCTTCAGCAAATGCACCCGCAATTGCCAGGTACACCTCTGTGCCTTTAACTGGTTGTTAAACAGAAAGCAGGATGTGCTTATCTGACTAGTGACTCCAGTTGTAAACACTCCGGCATGAAGTTCAGCATTCTGGTGTTAGGTGGGCCGGCAAGGGACTGGGGAGGTGATTACCTGGGAACGCCGCTCCTAGCAGGTGGGAAGGGAGGGGGAGGGGCAGCTTGCCATGGCCTTGCTGAGTTGTTAGACAAAGCCTGCAAGTACGTCAGCACCACGAAGGAAGCTCAGAGTCTTTCCACTGCACCCTTCTTGTTGTGCAGATGGGTAAACTGAGGCCCAGTGAACAGGACTGTGTGTTTGAATACTTGCCAAAGTTAACACGTATCATTATCGATAACACGCCGGACACTTGGTGAAATACTTTCTGTGTGTTCTCTCATTTAATATCTGGACGGTTCTGTGCGGTAGGTACTAGTGTCCTGCCCATTTTTCAGATGAGGGAACAGAGTCTCAGAGAATTGAGTTACTTCCTCGAGGCCATAGAACTAGGAAGTTCCAGAGCTGGGGTGTAGGAGCTGGTGTGTCTTTCACAGCCACTGCTGTCCCCGCCACATGCCCGGGGCTGCCTCAACAAGGTGGTCCCAAGCATTGCTCAGCCTGATTCTTGTGGAACCCTGTCATCTTCTGTGAGAGGTGGCGTGTGTGTGTGTGTGTGTGTGTGTGTGTATTCGTTTTGTATTGCTGTGTAACAAAACACCATGAACTTAGTAGCTTAAAACTACATGTATTCATTATCTCACAGCTTCCACGGAGTCCAGACCTAGCTTAACTGGGTGCTCTGCTCAGCATCTCACACATCTGTGATGAAGATATCAGCAGGGCCTAATGTCCTCTGAGGCTCAGGGTCCTCTTCCAAGATCACTCGTTGTCTGGAATTCAGAGAATTCAATTCATTGCAGTTGTAGGACTGAGGCCTTGAGCTTCTAAAGTCCGCCCACCGTTCCCTGCCTTGTGGCCTCCCCACAGCATGGCAGCTTGCCTCTTCCAGGCCAGCAGAAGAATCTCTTTGTCCTTAGGTAGAGCCTCAGTCCTTCTTTTAAAGAGCTCCCCTGATTAGGCCATGCCCACAAAGGAAGCTCTCCTGATGATGTCGGAGTTAACTGATGAGGGACTTTCATGACATCTACAGAACCCTTTTGCCCTACAGCCTAATCAAGGGAGTGGTAATCCTCGTACCCACAGGTCCTGCCCACACCGATGGGGAGGCTGTCTTTACAAGGGGCATCTTAGACACTGTTACGAATGCTTGTCCTTCAGCTTCCTGGAGGGAAAAGGAGGAGGAGGCAGGAGTAGATGAACTGTGGGATTGCCACGGTACAGGAGTGTGTGGAGGACAGCAGAAAAGCAGTATCTAGGAGCACGTGGGCTTGGCAGCCCTACGATCAGAGCCCGCCTCTGCCGTTTCCTAGGGATGGGATGGTAAAAGGTTCTTTAGCCTCTCTGTGCCTCACTTTCCCCATCTGTACACGGCGGGGAATGGTACTTCCTAGCACTTCGTGATGACACGTGAAATACTGAGCTTTCAATAGAGCTCGGCATGTGGTGATTACTCGTCAAAAGTGTTAGTGTGTTTGGTGTCTCCTGTTTGAAGATCACAGGGACACAGAAACAGAAGGGTAGAGTTACTTTGTTTCCATGGGGTTGCTGGAAGCATGTGCCTTCGGGCTGGCATGTGTGAGGTCCCACTGTTAGTGGGACCGGAGCCGTGGAGGAGAGCGTGGTTTGCTGCGAAGCAACCTGCTCACCCACGGAAAGAGAGTCGGAGTGACGCAGTAGAAAGAAGAGTATCCTGGACAGTTGTAGGACCGACTTTACTAATAATTCTCTTCTTGGGCCCTCACCCACTTCTTCGGACCTCAAGTTCCTCGTCTGTGAAATAGGCGAGAAATGTAGGTCCTGGGATTGGCAGGCTCTCTAAGGTGCCTGCTGGGTGTTTCATTTCGTTTTGTTTTGTTTTGTCTTCTAATTGGCATATAGTTACTTTACACTGCTGTGTCAGTTTCTGCTGTACAGCAAAGTGAATCAGCCATATGTGTATGTATATTCCCTCTTTTTTGCATTTCCACCTACTGGGTCTAAATGTCATAATTCTATTGGCCGTCTTCCCATACAAGATATGACCCCAACGTAAGTCTGTTTCATTAGCTCTGTCCGAAACATAAGACTGTATAGGCGTACATCCCCTGCTGGAAATACACTAATGGGAATTCATGTTGTTGGACTGCTGGGCTTTACGCCTGTGTGTTTCTTTCCAGTGCATTGGTGGCTGTGTCACTGCCCTTAACATCTGCGTTTGTGTCTTCTTCTCGGTGGTTGCCTTTTCAGCCCCCTTCATATGAAAGCGGGAGGGGACAAACTTAGTGGCCTCTCAGTCTTTGGGTGGGTGGGCAGAGATGAGCAGAATTCAGAAACTCCTTGGCCTGTTCCCCTTACCCACAACCCTCCCTCCACCTAACCTTGTTCCCACCTTGAACTAAGCAGCCTTCCTACAATGTTCTGAATTCTGACGCGTGCTCTGATAGCTGCCAGTTTAATTTCTGTTGGTCGGAGTCAGAGGCTTAACAAAAGAAAGGCAATAAAACACAGCATTAATAATGTCCACTTACGGCATGTACCTTGCGAGGGCTTGGATATATTAGTTAATCCCACATCCAGATTTGCTTCCTAAGTAGTATTCCCATTTGACAGTTGAGGATACTGAGACCCGAATAAGTTAAATAACTTGTCCAGCGGTACACAGTAACAGATGATTCCGCAGGGATTTGAACACACATGGACCTGCCAAAGTCTGTGCTCTTAGCCAGCGAGGCAAACAGCTGGAACACTGTCAGTGATTTTAAGCCTTGGGGCCCGCTCTTGACCCCCCATCATGCCTGCCTTGTCTCTCTTCAGTATCCCACGTAATTCAGAATGCAGGAAAACTCCCAAAAGCTGCGGTTGAAAAGATGGAAGCAATGCAGCTAGCTTCAGAGGACCATATCGCAGGAAATACAGAAAGAGGAAAACAGGGTCTCTGTGGGTGTCAGCAACACCGCCACGCCAAGTTCTCAATGTTGAGCTGGAGGAAAACTCTATTACAAATGATACGTCTAATCTGCTTGCGGTAAAGACTCATAACTGGAAAATAAGCATGTGACAGTTCTTCATTTGAGTGTAAACTTAACTCATTAATTTAAATTACAGTGCTTTCTGAACAAAGAGGGGAAGCTATAATAATAGTAATAAGTAATGGTCCTTGTACAAAATGCAACAAGACGTTAGAAATTTTGTGCTTTGGGAAGTTGGAGGATGTACTTATAGTTAAGGATTAATTTTCACTCAGAGAGATCAAAAAGGTCTCGATGAGTAAGATAAGTATCGAGTTTCAGGGTGGTTGTATTTTTTTCTCCTCCTGCCAGACTGTCTGAAACTTATCTCAAGTATCATGGTAAAAAGAGAAGTGGCGGGTAGACACAAAAATGTAATAGATATATTTTGGGGATGGAATATGCACTGCTTTTCTAAATGCATATCAGAAGGAGAATTTATTCCAGTTGAGTAGGTTTAATGATATAATTTTACCATATTAAATCGTAATTGCTCTTTAGAAGAAAATAGAGATGCAGGCGCTGCCGTTGCCGGGCTGTCCCACTCCATCCAAATAGCATCCTCCCCAGTACTTGTTGATGTCACCTTATCTGACACCAGAGCCTGTCTGTGGCTTTCCTTTGGAAATTTGGGGGAGGGGAGGGGAAGGGAAGGAGAAATAGTCTGAGAAATAAGAGAGTGTGCATCAGACACTTGCCATGGTTTTGCAAAAATCCTTTCCTGCTATTAAGCAGAAGCTTACATACAAGTAGACGGCACCTCTGACTACCTGGAACCACATTATTTCTTAAAACTAGATCATGGATCGAGGTGATTGGGATACCTGGATTCGTTAGGGACTAAAGAATTTCCAGTGTTATGGATGTTGATAGTCATTTGAGTACATACTCATGATTGCTTTCGTAGCTAAATGATTTCCAATCTCACTGCATTCCCTTCTCTCCACCCTCCCTCTCCCCCCCCCCAAAAAAAAGGAGAGGAGGAAATGATTGCATATTTGGGTGAAAACACAATGAGAATCCCGATAATACTTTTAGTTTTAACAGAACCTGATTTTACATCATGAACTGAATTCAGTGGAGGCCTAGCTCCTATATGAATTTACCGCCTGTACCTGAGAGTGTGAACTTCCATGTCTCTTTTTTAAAAATCGCACTCCAAATAACACTCAGCTTATCCAACTGATCAAAGGCATAATGTAGTTTTTAAAAACATTTTTTATGATCTTTTAAAAATATAATACTTGACATATAAAAGAGAATATACCATATTTCATTGAATCTTTTATAAGACCTTTATTTTATATACTAGTAATAATATAAAAATGTGGGCAAGTCAGTTAACCCTTGATGCTTTCTTACCTTCTCTCTTTTAAGAGGCATCCCAATTTTGGAGATGTTAAAATGAAAAGGGAAAAAGAAAACAGTGCACCTTAGAAGCTATTAAATATGTTATGCAACATACTTGATAAGTTATAAAGCATAATATAGTAAACATCCATGAGTACCCTCACACCCAGTCAACCCAAGATTTGGTCCATTACTCGTAACTTGCATTTCTTCCCAGAGCCCATGCACGTAAGTGACCCTCCTCCTGAATTTTGGGTTCATTATTGCTTTGCTTCTCAAACACAGTTCAACTCTGTTTCCTATTTAACTATACATTGCTCAGGCGTAGAGGCCATCTCTGTTCTCCACCACTGTTGTCTTCGGTGACGGACACAGTACCTGGCCCAGTAGATGTTGTTTAACTCGTATTGACCGAGCGTATAATTGTCTGAGGCATACCCAAATCGGCTCTTCCTTTCAAAGTATGTTTTAAACACCATTGTCTCTAGGAGATCTCTGACAACCTGAACCGGAAACGAACTTGCTTGCCTTTTGAACTCTTTCCGCAATTTATCTTTACCCCCTGAACCGTACATATACTCCCTTCTCCTTTCAGTCCTAGCGCTTTCCCCGTCCCTGCCTTCCTGCTAGTTTCGCTTCAGCAGAATGCCTGATCACTGTGGGTTGGTGCCTGACGTAATAATAAAAGATAGCGTAGATGAAATTATGTCTGGCCCTTTACATGTATTCTCACCAGATTGACCTAAGTGAGGTTAGTGGTATGACTGTTCCCATTTAACAGCTGAGGAAACTGAGATTTGTACACATAGTCACTTAAGGAATAAATACCTGTCAATTGAAGGAAGGCAGTGCTGCATCTAAATTATTTTGCCTGCACATCCTTCATTTTTTCTCTGGCGCTCAAGGCTTTATGCTGATCCTTGGGCATGTGGTTCAGAAATAAAAGGGGAAAAAATTAAAACAAATGAAGTAGATATAAGTTTTCTTTAAGAGTGAGATTAGCAACTTTTTTTAATGTTGAGGAGACATCTGTATTTTCTTTCATATTATTTGCCTAATTTTCTATTGGATTTATTTATTCCCTTATTGATTTATAGAGGTTCTTACGTACCATAAAACTTAGACCTGTTCTTCTAGGTTAACTGTGATAGGCAGATATTCACCCAGTGTTTGGGTGATCTTTTGAATTTGGTGTACTATTTTAGCCATATTCAGTTTTAATATAGTTTTATTTATCAGTTGTCTTTTTATAGATCCTGAGGTTTCTGTTGTTATCCTCAGATATGCATGCCTACTTCTGAGATGACAAGAACATTTCCGTTTTTAAAAAAATATTAAAAAATAAATTCAGATAAGGCTAGGATCATAAAGGAACCTCCGTATCTTAGCACAATCACTTACACATTCGGTTATTTACTCAACACGTTTATTTAGCCCCTGTGGTATACAGAGGTGACTTAAATTAGAAACTATTCTTGCTAAGTGCAGTGGGGATCCCAGCAGTAGGAACTGATGCACATTTTCAAAAGATCCCTCGGGCTACCGTACGGAGAAGAGATTTTTAGGGGGCAAAAAGGGAAGCCAAGAGAGAGAGGTAGGGCAGCAATGCCCGCTTGGAGCCGACCCAGAATTTGGTCAGAAGAACCAAGGTTCAAAGCAGACTTGTCGGAGTTAGAGCCAGAGCACTACTGCTGCTGCGGAAACGCTGGCCAATTCAGGCGTCCAGATGAAATGCTACTTTGAACCTGGAGCAGAGTGGGACTTTGTGTGGGGGACTGTTCAAAGGAAAACTGGACAGGTGGCACCCCTGCCCACTTGGCGCCGGCAAGTGGAGGGAGCTCGCAGGTGATGGATGGCTTTACATTGTTCTGAGCACAGCGCGGAGGTGCAGGCGGGCGGGGGAAGGGGGGGCGGTCCCTGGGGAGCTCAGGGAAGTCTCTGGGTTTTTCTTACATGTTGTCTTCCTCTTAATATCCAGCCAAGGTATTAACTCTGTGTTCGAGCCACGTTTCCACCTAGAAATCTCACTATTGTTTCATATACTGTCACCCACGGTCCTAGTATTTGTATTTTTACACTTTTTAAACTCAAAATGTCTTGAATTTCGGTGAAAATGAGACAATTACAGTAGTTTGCAAAGCATAGAGAAGGGTGTATTTTTTAAAAAAAAAATTGAAAGAACGTAACAACATGCGATTTACTACTATACTCCTCCCTTTCTTGAAGGTTCATGGACATTTTTTACTCAACCAGTTTTAATTTTTTGCTCCTCATTTTATAAATGATTCTTCCCCTTGACTTCCCAATCTTGGGAGAAAACAGTATTTCTCTTGAAAATACAGAGGGTGAATGAGTCCTGTGTGTGTGTTTTCCACGTGTTGGTTTTCCGAGACAATTCTCATGAAAAGGACTAGGATTGCTAAGTCATTTTTTAATATAAGGAGGTCCATGTTTGGGCATTGAAATTAATTTCCCTTATCTCGCCATACAAGTAGCCACCCTGGCTTCTTTGATTTATTACCTGGGATGGTTCAGTGGCACTAAAAACAGAGGACAGGAAGACATCACCTTTACGTGCCATCATTAGTCACAGCATTCAAAGCATCGCCCTGAGTGGGCTGCTTTGCACGAGTTCCTGCCATGCCATGAGAACACCCTGTTCTCGTCCTGTGTGCTGGAGACACTGGTCCCGTGCATTACTTCCAGGCTGCATTTTTTATTTCTTAGTAAATTGTCCCCACCCTAAAATCCTTCTTGTCTTTCCTCCCTAACATAGTATGAAGGAAGATTCTAGATTGCAAATATAATCCCTGATTAGAGACAAGGTACCGACTAGGAGAAAATATTTTATTTTATTTTTTTTAGGTTTTCATGGTTTTTATTTTTTATTTTATATTGGCATATAGTTGATTTATAGTATTAGTTTCAGCGACGTGTGATTTGGTTATATGTATATGTATATCTATATCTTTTTCAGATTCTTTTCCCATATAGGTTATTAGAGTATTGAGTAGAGTTCCCTCCTGTTGAGTAGGTCCTTGTTGATTATCTCCTTTATATACAGTAGTGTGTATATGTTAATCCCAACCTCCTAACTTATCCCCCTCCCACCTTTCCCCTTTGGTAACCATAAGTTTTTTTCTAAGTCTGTGAGTCTGTTTCTGTCTTGTAAATAAGTTCATTTGTATCATTTTTTAGATTCCACATATAAGTGATATCATATGATATCTATCTTTCTCTGACTTACTTCACTTAGTGTGATAATCTCTCGTTGCATCCATGTTGCTACAAATGGCATTATTTCATTCTTTTTTATGGCTGAGTAATATTCCATTGTAACTATGTGCCACATCTTCTTTATCCATCCATCTGTCGATGGACATTTAGGTTGTTTCCATGTCTTGGCTATTGTAAATAGTGCTGAAGTGAACATTGGGGTGCATGTATCCTTTTGGAGTATGGTTTTCTCCAGATATATGTCCTTTGGGATTGCTGGATCATATGGTAGGTCTACTTTTAGCTTTTTAAGGAACCTCCATACTGTTCTCCATAGTGGCTGCACCAATTTACATTCCCACCAACAGTGTAGGCGGGTTCCCTTTCAACTAGGAGAAAATATTTTAAAATCACATCTCCAACCAAAGACTGGCATGCAGAAGATATTATAAAGAGCCCTTAAAATTCTATAGTAAGGAAAAAAACAATTTAAAAAAATGGGCAAAAGACTTGAACAAAAATTTCACCAAAGAAGATTTACAGAAAGCATGAAAAGTTGTTCAGCAGCATTAGGGAAATGCAAATTATAACTATGGTAACGGAAAAAAAGCATGATGAGAGACCACTACACACCTATTAAAATGGCTAAAATTTTAAAAATCAGGCAATATCAAGTGCTGACAAGGATATGGAACGAATGAACTCTCATGCATTGCTGATTGGAATGCTGAGTGGGATAGCCACTCTGAAAACCAGTGGGTCGAGTATTTTAAAAATGAAATATACAGTTCCCATGTGACGCAGTGCTCACTCCTGGGTATTTATCCTAAGGAAAGGAAGGCGTTTGTCTATAGAAGAACCTGTATATGAATGTCGTAGAAGCTTTACATATGGTAGCCCCATGCTGGGGAAAAACCCAACTGTCCTTCATTGGGTGCATAGATAGACAAACCCTGGTACCTCCATATAGTAGAATAATCTCCAGGAATAATAAGAGATGTACTATTAATATACCCAGCAACTTAGAAGAATCTCAGAGATATTATGTTGAGTAAAAGAAGCTCAACTCAAAAGATTACATACTGTGTGATTCCATTTATATGATGTTTTGAAAAGACAAAGCTACAGTTACTGAGAACAGATCAGTGGTGGCCAAGGGTTCGGGATGGAGGGAGGCTATGACTATGAAGGGATAGTACAAGGAAGTTTGGGGGGTGATGGAGCTGTTCTGTATCCTGATCATGGTGGTGATTATATGAGTATATACATGTGTTAAAATTCATAGTACTATAGACCTCCCACAGCTCAAGAGTCAATTTTACTGTTAGGTTTATTTCTTTTTAATTTACCAAAGTCCCAACTTCTTCCTGTGATCTGCAAGTTCCAGCCTCTCGCTCATGATTCAGCCAGCTCCTTCTGGGCATTCTAGCCCCTCCTGTCAGGTCACGAACGCTCCAAGGTCCCTCCTGTCATCCTGCCTGTGGGCACACTCATCTCTCTGCCCGGGAATCTCCCCCACTCCTTTCTGTGCACCCATCTCACCTGGCTGCTGGCATCCTTTGCTGCTCAGGCATGGGAACCCCAGCACTGGCTCTAAGCGAGCCGCCTCTGCACACCCGCCCCTGAGCATTTGCAAGCCCCCGTCACGGTGCTCGCTGTGTTGCCCCTAGTGCCTGCTTTGGCAGCTGCCCTGCCCCCTCAGCTGTGAGTTAGGAGAGTGATCTCACTGCTCACTCCTCAGCCCGGTAGAGAGGCGACAACGAAAGCAGTGAGGAAGAGAAGGAAGTCTGTGCCCTGGACTCAAAGGCAAAAGTCAGCCTTTATTTTGTTTTACTGTGGCCTTTTTTCCTGGCTGCGCTGGCCTCTGACCCTCTGGCTGAAATGCCTTTCCTCCTGTTGCTCTTTCAGCAGGTGAATCCTCTTTTCTGGCTTTGCCCAAACTACTTGTTAAAAAGCAATAAGTCATGGTTTAAAAATCTTGATAGTCTCTTTTTTCCCTTTGAGCAAACGTAAAATTGTGCGGCAAAACCATGACTGTGGAGGGGTTTTCTCACCTCTTCCCCAGAGATTAGATGGGGTTTATAGTGTACAATGGAAAGGCATTAGTGGTAAAATCCTTATTATATATTTTTACATATTTACCAAGCCCCATCTTAACAAATTTTTCCAAATTCCTTTGGGGAGAGAACAGACTTTCTGTAAAAAAAAAAAAAAAAAGGTAGCTTCTATTCTGGAATCCATAACAATAGTAATAATAACAACAACAGTTACACGGTGCATACTAAGTGCCACACACTGTCTTAAGAAGCAGTTTATATATTATTTCACTTACTCCTCACGGCAACCCTAGGAGATAGTGGTGTTACTTCCCTTTCACACCCGTGAAAAACTCAGAACAGAGTGGTTAAATTGGGGTCTGGAGTGGCGCTGGAATTTGAACCCAGGCCTTCTGATTCCACCTTCCAAATGACTGTGGAACTGATGGAGGGAAAAAAATACAAGACCTGGTTTTCCTCACCAGGGACGCAGGCTGACCTCTTTTCAATTCTCTCTTGGATTCTCTCCTGGAAGGTATCTCCACCCTTATCACATGGACTGTAAGAAGCTCCAGAATGGTTTGGGATGTTCCTTTTCTTCTCCAGCCAAGGGTGATTCCATATTTGTTTCTTGATCAGTATTAGGTAATTGGAATAATCGGAAAAGCAAGCTAAAAATCAAAAAGGCTCAGGAAAGAAGCAGTACAAAAAATAAAACCTAACTTGGATTTGTACTTTTAACAACTTTCAGAGTGTTTTCAACTGTATGTTCTCCAAAGATGCCTCTCACCATTTCCCATTATTATCATCTCCTCTTCACAGTTGAGGAAGGTGAGGCCCAGAGAGAAGTGAGTGACCTGCCCTTGTTCTCCATGTTGGTTCTTCCGGGACTAGAAAGCAAACTGAGTCTTTTCCCTTCCCCTCCCCTCCTCCCTCCTGTTCTTCTCCCCTTCTCCTTTCCTCTCTTCCATTTAAGCTCTTATTCATTGAGTAAGAGAAACTGTTCGGTATACTTAAGACACAGGCAATGTGATTTCATCTCTTTTCTACTTATATAGGTTTTCTGTTGCTGTGTAAACACATTGCCACACACGTAGCAGCTTAAGACCTCCATTTGTTAGCTCACGGTTCCATAGGTCACAGGTCCAGACGCAGAGCTGCTGGCTTCTGTGCTCAGAGTATCAGAAGGTTGAGAGTATCAGAGGTGCCACCCAGACTGAGTTCTTATCTGGAGGCTCTGGGGAATAATCTACTTCTTAGCTCCCTTAGGTTGTTGGTAGAATTCAGTTCATTGTGGTTGTAGGACTGAGGTCCTCATTTCCTTGCTGGTATCAGTCAGCCAGGGGCCACTCTCAGCTTCTAGAGGCTGCCCACATTTCTTGCCATGTGACCTCCTCTGCCTTGATGCCAGCAGTAGTACATCAGATCTTTTCTTGTGCTCTTGAATGTGTGACTTTCTCCATCTCTGATCTCTAACCTCTAATATGAATTCCAAAATACAAAGTCCATGTGATTCTTTCAGCCCTGCTCAGATTATCTCCCCATCCTAAGGTCAGCTGATTTTGGATCATAATCGCAGCTGCAAAATCCTTCACATTAATACCTTGGTTAGTGTTTGAATATCTGAAATGAGGGGTAGGAAAGTGGGAGGTCATCCAGAATTGTCTGCCTACCGCCAATGCGTAACAGTGTTAAGAAAGGTAAAGACAGAAACCAGGGCCAACTCTAAGCTATTTATTTTTCAGTAGTAATTACATAAATTCTTTGATGCTTTTTGCCAACCTGATGCATTTTGTATTTATTAGGCCATTTGATTAAAAGCATATTCGTAATCTGTGCAAGTTTTTTGTCTTAAAAGGATTGAAAAAGGATGAGGTAGGCGTAATATTGTTGAACAAGGCAATTCACTATCACCAGCTATTCGTAAGTTCCTCTTTTTTTTTAGCGTTGTTTCAACAGATACTTTCTTCTCAGCCTCTGTGGTCCATCTCCTTGAACTTTCTCTCTCTGCTCCTAGGCTATGTGATTCCTTCTCTACTTGCAGGTCTCATCTTAGATATCCCCTCCTCATGGACAGATTTCTTGATGGCCTTACCTCGTAGGTTAAGAATGATAAGTATGTGAAGTCGCTGTTTCATTCAGGCTCCCTTTGTGATGGCTTTCTAATTATTTCTGGATTCGTGGATTGCCAATGTCTTATGTCTATTTCTCATAGACCGTAAGCCTTGGAAGGGATGCCTTCATAGGCCTAGTGCCCAGACTGTGCTTGGTACAGAGGAGGCATCAAAAATTATGTTTTTAATTGATGTGTAAATGGAAGGTATTATGGAAAAAGTAACTATAACGTTTGTTTAGAAAGGTGGCTAGAGTAGTGAACCAGGTTAATCATGAGGTCACTGCTAAGGCATTTATTGTTTGAAAAGCACCCAGTTGACCGTCATAAAGCTCTTGAAAGAGAGAGGGGGGGAGACTCTACGAATAGTGGCACCATAGAGGGACAGTTTCCATATTGTCCTTTGAAACGTGCAGTGCCTCCGGGCAGGAGGTGGGCAAGGAGTGTGCAAATCACACACCGTCTGATGTTTGGATCACGGTTTCCTGCAAAGTTTTAATGCCCCGAGACGGAGGCCTCTTTCCTCCCAGCCCTCCTTTGAGCAGCTCCTCTCTCTGATTTTCTCTTAAGCTTCACCTTCACCTCCATGCAGTCATAGACCCATTTAGAAGCCACTTGACCTTGGGCAAGTTATCCTCCCTGAGCCTTGTTTTCCTCCTCTGTAAAATGAGCAGAACAATTTACACCTTCAAAGGTCATTGGAAGGATAGAAGGGCAGTGAATGCAAAAGCCTGACTCACACTGAGCTTAATAAATGCTGTTTCCTTTATTAGACTTTGCCGCGTATCTGATGTGGAATTCAAGTGCTCATCTTAACAACTGTTGTTTGGAATTTGTTTAAAAAAAGAAGGTTACAGTAGAATATAGGGTCATTGGAGATTTTTGTCATCATATACTAAGGACTACCTAGTTTGAAATAAATGTATGTCACATGCAGCTATCCCAAGCACAATGTATCTACCTTTTTTTTTTTTTTTCTGATGGTGATTCAGAAGTCACTCCAGAGCCTTAGTAGTTCCTCTGGGTTTTTATTATGAACACCAGTTAGCATTTTATTATGGCCCTTTAGACGTATTGGTTACTATCAAGTTTAGAAAGCAACTTGTGTCTGTCTTGTTCACCTTTTCCCATTCCTTAATACGTGATAGAAAAACCGTGTGTTGCAATAAACACAGGCTTGCCTCTGCCCAAGCCCTTCCCAGTTGCTCCTCTTTTTGATGGAGAGGACTCTCCTGCCCCAGCTTGTGCGGGGAAGTAACAGAACCAAAGCAGTAACATCCTTGGAGCGGAGGAATAGCAGTCAGCGGGGCTTCAAAGAGCTCATTTGACATAAAGTACCAAAAGTTGTTCAAAATCAGTCAAGCTTTTATCACATTTCTGAGGAGGCCGTTTTAGGGAGCAACAAGGGCAGAGTAGATCAATTTACATTTCTTTTTCTTTCACCACTGTAAGAGCGCTTATTTGATGAATTCTCAAGGCAGGTTAGACAGTATTAGCCAATGTGGTGATGGAAGCATAGAGCCAGCTCCTGTTGTGTTTATCATGGGGATCGTTTCTACACTCAAACCTGCACTCCTATCTTTTCTTTTCTTTTTCCTGTCTTTTAATTCCCTGAGTGTGATTTAGAGGAGTCCACGCATTGCACTGCAGTGGCAGTGGAAGTCTGGATTTCCGATTTAATTCCCGTAGTCTGAACCCAGAACACAGGGCCAGGAGACTCTCTCCTGCCCCAAATTAGCTGGGAGAGCTTGGGCAGTTGGTGCAGTATCTCTGTGCATGCCCCTCGGTTTCCTCTCCTGTAAAATGGGACTATTCACTTCTTATCAGAGCGTTATTATAATAAAAGGAAATGTCCTGTAGATTTAAAAATAAATGTTAACACCATGCACACGCTTTCATTTTTATTTTTAATCTGAAAGTGACATGCGAAAGCAGGATACCACCGTTTTCAGAGTGGTTAGCCTACATTCATCATATTTCTAGGTGAAGTATCTGAAAGTGATTATAGGTAATAAATATCTTTTTTCTTAAACTTATTGCAGAGGCAGTTTTTCCACTGTTAATGAGGGTAATTTGACTTGGTTGAAGGATTGCAGTTCTTAAGAATTAATGCAGTAATCCAATTCAAAGATTTAAAGAGATCTAAGATTTTTTCACAGGTCGCGTGCTAGTGAATGTGCTGCTCTCACATAGCAGCTAATGGACTTGAACGCCAGTCTGTCATTTACTGTTCCCTCACTGAGAGCAGCTATGCCCTTGGTAGTGAGTCTTCTTTCCAAGCATTGCAGGTTATTTAGAAGCGTGGTATATTTGTAACACTTTGGAGAGAGAGTATCCTATTTCCCACAGCCCCTAATTACTATAAAAACTGGGGTTATCTTTCTTAATTACATGTTTGAATCCTAATCTGCTAAGGTCTGAGGAATATCAGACTCCAAGGAGCTGCCTTCTCGCCTTCCTTTCTTCAGAGAGGGGCCTTTTTTTTTCTTTCTTTCTTTTTTTTTTTGGTGTATTTTTAAGAACTAATTCCTGTATCATTGTATTCGTACCTATAGGTTAATTCATGTGAAGACAAAGGTTACATGTACGGTATTCATAACTTTCCATTTTTGATAGTGATGTATTATGAACAGCTAACAGTATTTTGTAAAGCCTTATTTGTAAAGGATGTTGGAAATGCTCTTCTTTCCCGATGCCATTATGTTTCTAAATATGAAAAATCCCATTTTGAAGCAATTAGAAGCCTTCTCTTCTCTTTCCATGTGTGTGTGCACACAGGAACCTTTGTTCCTTAATTAGGAAAAGGACTAGAGCTCATTAATTGTGGTTCCAAGTGATGTGTGCTCAAATGTTGAAGCACTGATACGTTACAAGGAAAGATCCAGCCTAAATCTAGGAGGCTCTCGGCAGTTCTGAGAACTGTTATAAAGATAAATAAGCAGGAGAGGGTCCTTGTAGGACCATCCTCACATCCTGGCCTGTCCTTGAGGACCCGGCTGGCTACCGTTGAGTTTTAAAGCCTTGGAAATTTCTGTACTCACAGGAGAGAAGGGGCGAAGGTGCAACTTGTGTAGAAATCTAGAACTTTGCCTTTGTTGAAAACCTATGATTTAAAAAAAAAAAAAAACAGAGGTCAGGAATCTCTCTTGGATTTTTTGATCAATTAGAGGACCCCATCTAGATGCCTTTAGATGTTATTGAAAGTGAGAGATTGCTGGCAACCATGATAGGAGACAGGTATCCTAATGTTTTATAGGCTGATTCTCATTGCTGGCATTAACACCGGAGGCATTGCAAGAGTTTTGAAAGCCAGAACTCCCAAACTGAATTGGCAAAGCCTTAGGCCCGCATTGGTCATCAAGAAAGAGGCCTAATTTCCACAACAAGAACAGGAATTTCTTAGCCTCCAGGAAACTCAATGCATCTAAACGTTCCGAGAAATATGAATAGTGCAAACGGTGGACTCATCTCACTGGTCAAGATCAAGGTTTCAGAAGCGGGGAGGTGAGCAACTTGAGTGAAAACGCTCAGACCGCCTAGGTGATGCTTTCCTGTGGGTGGGCTGGCCTGGCGAGGGAACTCTGAAATGAAGGATGGGAAGAATACAGCCAAATGTCAGTTCAGAAACCAGAGAATGGAAAGTTGGAGCACCTAATTTGAGGGGCAGTCGCGTGTCTTCCAGAAGATTCTATCCAGTCAGGTGGATAACCGTTTGGAAGGAAGAGAACGCAGGGGCCACTAGGCAAGTCTGGGGTCCTCTCCTGCCTCCCCACCTGCCATCTCCCTCCTCCTTTCCTGCCTTCTCTTTCCACCTCTGCCGGAGGATGAACTGCCTTCCTTCTGCTCGTGTTAATGGAAGACATTGTTAATATCAGTAAAAGGGAGCACTTCAAAAAGGCAGCAGAGATTTGGCAAGTAAAGGCCTGACACCATATCCCCTGTGCTGGTAATGGTCTGGGTCAGAAACAGTGAATGTGGAACCAAATATTATTTCCCTGAAATGTTCTGCCATTTGAAGAGACATGTCTAGCTAGGAGACATATCTAAATATATTTTTATATAATAATAATATACTATATATTTTTATATAATATAATTTATATATACTTTTTTCTCCACCAGTAATTTTTTTTAACGTTGTATTTCTCAGAGAGAGAGAAACAGATTTTAAAATATAAAAACCTGTTCTTCAACTGAGGATGCAAAAACCTCATTGCAGTATTTATTCCAAACCTGCTCTCGTAATGTTCAGTCAAGGAGAAAACAGCAAAAAACAGTTGTTGATGGACTTAGCACAGAACTGGATTAAATAAGCATTAGTCTACTGAAGCTGATTACAGGAATATGAAAATGCAATATCTTAATGGTACATATTTTTATGTGGCAGCTCAGTTGCCTTTCATTTTGCAGCTAATATGTCTATTCTTATGAGTCATTTACTTCTTTAATTACCTTTTGCAGGCGAGGCACCATGGTATATTAATGTGAATGATTTTTACTGCCAGTTTATCATACAATGCCCCAGAAGTTGAAAGGCGTAATTGACTTGGAAGAACAGCTCATGAAGGAAACAATATTTAGTTGACAGTTTTCCTTGTACTCTCTGTTGACGTTTATGAGTTTACACTATGCTAAAGGAGTCATAAACACAATTTTCTTTCAATAACCGGAAAGGCTAGCTTCTCAAATACATCTGTGGAAAATGCATTTGTTCGTTTCTTGAATAATATGAAAATAACACATTTCCAGTGATAAGACCTCTCAGACTGCCAATTGAATTAAACCTTTGAAGGTACATTTATAACCTGTCTTGCAGCATTAGGAGATATTAGGGTTCATGTGATTGAATCAGTTTAATGAATATTTAAATTATAGACAGATTTGGATAAATCGTATTTAAATCTGGGTGTTAGAACGAGACTATTCGGCCTCATCCTCCCGATTTCCAGAGGGAAGGAAAGCAGGAAGGGAGCTTGGGAACTGTCTGGAGGAAGATCTTCTTTCTCCCAAGGCGAGGGAAAGTCTGACAGTACATTTTTAGGGAGAGAAAAAAAGAAGGGACCGTCACTACAACTCCTTTTAAGGTCTGGGCTTTGAACAGTTAAACTCAAGACTTGGGCGGGTCGCTGCTCTTCCGGCGTCTGGAATGGTGCCTGAGTTGAGTTGGGCAGTTAGCAAGCGCCCTTGTTTTAACCATCACTTCCACAGTCCTCTGGGCAGGTCCTGGTTTGGCACATTGGTTTCGAGGGAGTTAAACTTTTCACAGTTTCCTGGATTGTTTGCAGTTCAGTCCTGTGCAGCATAATGAAAGTTTTCTAGCCATCTGTTGTTAAGCTGGCGGGGAGCAAGGCCAGTATATCCAAACAAAGTTCTGGCCTGCTGTAAACGGAACCTGTCGGTTTAGCATAGCTTTCCTGACCCCTCCAACGAACGGGGCAGCCCTTGGTACCAGGCACTGACTGCATGGCGCTTTCAAAGGGGAACTATTTTGGGGGTAGGGGGGTGAGGGCCTGTTTACTTTTTCCCTCCGCGTTCCTCTCACTGGCTTGGACTAGTTTATACTTAATCTTTAAATGGATAAATGGTTACTTGTCCCCTCCTTTTTCAGAGAAGGAAGCATTACTTCTTAATAGGAGATTGTAACTTTTGAAAACAAGGTATGAGTGTCTCTAAATGTGTGTCAGGCGGCTGTGATTTGCAAGGTTGTTCTGTAGCCAGTTGTTTTTGTTTCATCATTTTGTCTTTCAGCGTTTGGGGACAAATAGTCTGGGCAGTGGAAGCTCCTATATTTATTACTTAGCTTATGTAACTAAAGCGTTTTCACAGCTTTAAAAGGACTCCCCGCCACCCTTTCTTCCGCCTTTTTTATTTCATTATCAGAAGTTGATAACACAGCGTAACTTAGAGAGCAGCCATTAGACAGTGCCTTCCAGCTGTGTGGGGTGTTCCCTACTTACTTCTCTGTTCTTTTTTACAAGGTATATCTATTGCTTTTAATTGCCCAGCTTAACCTTAAAATCAGTTCTTTGTTTTGTGATATTCTGTAAAACGTGTTTAATTCTTAGTTCCTGTTTCCCAGTGTTTCCATGGCTCTGTATGAAACGTTCCTGGATGTATGTGTGTATCTCAACACCTGTCTAAGCCTACCCCTAACCTGCGTGGGTTTCCTTTTGTTAATGACACCTTGTAGGTGCTGTTGTATTTTTATCTTGGTCTTGCTGCAGTATATTTTCTGTCCAGCATTGGTTACATTTGTGCTCTGTTAAGAGAGGGCTCTGGGGAGCCATTGTCAGACCTCTGTATCCATCTCAATTCATTAAAATATCCAGGGAGAATGGCCACTGTCATTGAATAACTATGTCAGCCACTCCCCTGGCCGCCTTTCCCTCTAGATGAGAAGCAGACCACAGTCCCACACGGTTACAAAGAAAAAAGGCACCAAAAGGATGCATATTGTCTAAAGCACCAACATGAGAGGGTTTGGATTCAACTTTAAGTGCAATCCAGGAATGTACAAGGGTCAGGAGTTCCATAAATGGGGATGGGGGGTGGGGGGGGAGCAGAAGAACCAAAGGAGTAAACGAGGAGGTACCAGGCTTCTCCTTTAAGGGACAAGGAGTTTTGCGGTAGTGGAAAATATTCAATTTAAAATTTAAATGAAGGCACTTATTTGGAAATACCATACAGTCCTAATCTGTTTGTAAGGTGACTGACATATAAAGTGCTTTTTTGTTTTAAGGTAAAAAGAAAAAAAAAATGTGTTCGGGGTAGAGTTTCGCGTATAAATGTCAGGTGCAACCTACCGCATACTCACTCCAAGAGTCAAGCAAATAACCTTGGCATTTAGGACACTGCCTTTTAGAACATGAAATTGTTTTTTGTTGTGTGTCTTTTTTTTTTTTTTTTTTAAAGGAGGACTACATAAAGGGGTCACCTATTAGCTGTGTTTTTGCTGTCTGAAACTCAGCCCTTCTGTCTATGAAAATCAAACTACTGTGTAAACATTCCAGTGTTGTTCTTGGTCTCTACAATAGCCACAGGGATCAGGTTTCACCTGCCTGCACATCTTCAAGCAATTAGAGCAATTAGCGTGAAGCCATTTCACATTCAAGGATTCAAGGTCTGTGGTGACATTCAAGTCCAGGAGAAGTCTAAAAGGGAGAGAGAGGAAGTGGCCCAGAGCATGGCTACTCTTCCATGGCCCTAAGCAGACAATTTCTCTTTTAAAAATGGTAGCTCTTTAATGATATTATGAGGTTTTTAAATGACAGATCAAAAGTTGTTTATATCAAAAAAACCCCACCCCAACAGTCATTTAATTATACTAATGAAGGTCTTTATACATGGCAGATTTTTTTTTTTTTTTTTTTTCAGTATGCAGGCCTCTCACTATTGTGGCCTCTCCCATTGCGGAGCACAGGCTCCTGACGACGCGCAGGCCCAATGGCCATGGTTCACGGGCCCAGCCGCTCCGCGGCATGTGGGATCCTCCCGGACCGGGGCACGAACCCACGTATACCCTGCATCGGCAGGCGGACCCTCAACCACTGCGCCACCAGGGAAGCCCCTACATGGCAGATTTTTAAAAAAGACTTTTAATGGCTGTGAGAAATGGAGCGTTCCTCCTCCGTGTCTCACCATGGGAGTGACAGCATTCTTTGCAGAGGAAGAATGTATTTTATAATATATAAAGGAATTTGCATTCCACTTTACATGGTAAACCTCCCTGTTTTGGGTAAATGGAACCATTACAGCAACGTAGAATATTTAGTTGGCAGACTTTGGGAGTAAGTATTGAAAGCAACTTTTAATTTATTTTTTTAGCTTGGAGAAGAGTAGTGGCAACTTTCATATATTGAACTAGTACCGTTTAAAGACAGATGATCAGCTTAGCACATCAGACAGCTATGTAAGCGTGACCGAAGATGCCTTTTACAAAATCGGCTCAGAATCCGGAAGGGTTTGTGTTGTGTTTGTTTGTTTTGTTTGTTTTTCACATGTGTAACTTAGCTACCCAGGAATCTTGTTTGCATGAGGCAAACCCTAAACTGATCACAGCTTTTAAAATTGGTCAGTAGATTTTTAAATCCACATTGCACTATTGGGTTATTACGCAGAAATGGGGGGAGGGGCTGATTTTCAAAATCCAAGGGTGCTGCAGGAATGATCTGGCTCTGTGCTCCCAGGAGGTGTCTGCAGTCAGGAGTAACTGCAGGCTAAATTATAATGTGGAATTCCCTTGCCCTTTAACCTGATGCTGCCTGTTCACATTCAGTGTTTATTAACAAACAGCTCTAAGTACAAACTTGTTGGGAGAATTACTTTTTCATTCGACACACTGACTTTAATTAGAATAAGTGGCTTATTTTTAAAAGAAATAATTGTGTGCCTCTAAGAAAGTTCTTGGAATAATTCCTTTATGAAATTGCCTTAGATGACTTCAAAGTGAGGAGGTATTGCGCAGTTTTCTGTCCATCGCCCTGAACTCATCTATCTGTGCGACTGAGGCTGGAGCATTTGTGTTCAATTAGTAATTAGCCATTTTTAGGGAACTGGACTTGCTCAGAAGTCTCTAGCCCCGTCTCGAACCACTTAGAGCTCTTCTGTTGAGGACTGGGTTTCCTGCCACCCACTTGCACGGCGCCCAGGCTATGTGCCTTTTGAAACTACATGACAGATCAGATGCAGGGGCTGCTAATAAAATGTAGCATGCTGGACACTGAGACAGGTGAAGGTCTGTCTCTTTCCCTCGCCCCTTAGAAATGCATTGCTAGGAAGTCATTTGCAGCGTTTATAACTAGGCTGGCTGAGTTAGACAGGAACATTTGAATTGGATACTCTACCCCTTCTAAAAGTGGAGAGGCAGGCATCTAAAAGCTGCCGGGCTCAGAAGGGAGGTGAGGCAGTAAACCAGATCTTTCCCTTTTTTTTTTTCCTCCTAGCCTCGTCCTCTGTTTCTCTGATCTGCCTTTTGAACTGTTTTTGTGGCTGATCAGTTCCACCTAATATGTCTCTTGATTTCTGCTATTGTAATACTCAGGCGACATGCTGTTCTCTTGGTTTTTATAAGCTTTAGATGCTTCTGCCTGTCATATTCTGGCGGTTTATCTTCAGCGTCTGGATTTGCTTTCAGACTTGAATGTCTATCAAGCTGCCGTTGCTTTGAATGTGAGATCAAAAGAAGATGAATTCCAGTAAAAAATTTCCTTCTCTGAAGAAAAGATTGGGGCCTATGTAAACATCCTACTGACAGTTCCCAATGAGTTATTTTAGCCGAGTATTAGCACCTGGATGACAGACAGTCCAGCATTCCATGCTCCATGACAAATCAGTTGCTTCCATGGCAGAAGAACATTGCCACAGCAGCAGTGCATTTTCAGAAGGAATCCTTTTTCTTCCTCCTCCGCCTCCCCCTTTATCTTTTCTTTTCTTTTCTCTTTTTTTTTTTTTTTTTTGAATTTGGCTGTTCAACTCTTCATCCTGTTTTTCAAGCTGACTTCTCTGTCTTCAGCAGTTCACTTTTCCTTACAGTATCTGTCAAGTTCACTCAGGTGACGGAAGACAGGACTTCGATAATTAGTTTGGGGTGGCTTCAGGAGTGTTCAGGTAGGCAAGCTGGGCGTCTCAAGCTAAACAGGTAGTTTGGTTGATTGCAGAGAAAAGGAAAAGCAGCAAAAGCAAGCTCAGGGGCATATCCTTGGAATGCAGGCGATGTGTTCTTTAAAAATACATGTGACAAAATCCTCTAAAGTCTGCAGAATCGGAATTTTCTTTCTTCCTTTTTTTTTTTTTTTAAAAAAAAAAAAAAAAAAAAAAAAGCATCCTGCCTATGTTAATGTCACCACAAAAATATCTCAAGAGCAGGCTGCCCAAAACCCTGTCGGTATGTATTTGTCTGCGTGAATGAGCTGTGTTTGGCTAGGGCTTGGTCTAGCCCCGGCACACTTCTGATGCCGTGTCCTTGCTTGCAGACCTGGGATGATTTAGATACAGTGTAGCCTGAATAGATTTCTTTAAGTGCTAAATGCAACTTTGAAAATTACCTCCAAGCTCCAACTGATCTTTCAACTTTGAAAGTGAAGAATTACTTGAGGAATTCTTGTGGTTTCTTTGTCATTTAGTGAGAGCCCAGGCAGCTACCGTGGAGGCAAGCGTCCCTTAAGTTGCCTACAAAGGGCAATGTTCCAGTGTGTTTTCTCCTCGAGTGTGCTTCAGTCGCACAGGACTTCCTGTTTATTCAAACATCTTTTTTACCATTCGGCAACCCCGCTTCAGAGAAACAGCCAGAACCCATCTACAGCAAGAAGACGGAAATCCAAGGGCAGACAGTGCGAGCTTTCTCGATCAAACTCTTCATTTTCTCTGTAAGTGTCCAGAGGAAAAAAAAAATAGAACATTTTCGCTGGGTTAATAAACTTTTAAAACTAAGGATCTCCTCCTGCGCAGACATTCTCTGAAGGGCAAAATAAGATGATCCAACTTACTTACTGCTCTTTGTGCCCCCCTCCCCTTCCATCAAAGACGTTTTTCTTTTTAGAGCTTTGAGAGGACCGGTTCGTTCTAACTCCTTGTTACTTCACTCTTGCTTTCAAACGTGTCTCCGGATGGTCTCAGCTAAGTCAGCAGCCGTGTGTCGTCAGGACCGGTTTAGGAGCTTGAACGGAGATTAGAACCTCGCTCTGCTTCTTTGTGAGCTTGTTTTGTGTCGCCTTCTTTTCCTTCCTGTTATCACCAGGAGTGAGAGGGTGCAGGGTTGGTGGCTTGGTAATTCTGCATCTGCAGGATTGTCCTCCATGTATGCATCACGACCCCATCATCGTTTGTGAATCGGTCTTGATAATATTTGTACCAATTTCATGCCAATAAAAGTCAGACTGCTGAAACAAGCACGGTCATTATCCCATTCATATTAGTATTGTTTAAACGGAGTGGGCTGCAAAAAAAGAAAGAGAAAGCCCGCCTCACTTTCCGAGATGGTTGTTAACTTTGATGTTGGAAGGGTCTTTTCAAAATGCTCATTGTGGATAATTAGGATGGCAGGGAAAGCCCTCGAACCCGGGCTGCTCGCTTCTCTCTATGCCGAAGAGTGGTGTGGTTGCCCCTTGGGTCCTTTCTCTTGAAATGACTTTTTCAACACATGGTTTGACATTTTTTTTTCAAGGGTTCCACCTTTTCCTGTCTGCTGTGGACGTCCCTCTGGCCCCCCTCCCCTCTCCCCACACCCCTCCCCCAACCCTGACCCAACCAGCTTCAGTATAATTGGTAAGCCAGGTGCTAATTTTTTTTCTTCTTCACTGTGTACTGGTCAGGGAATAGACAGGAAGTAGAAAATTAGCTCTTTTGATCTGAAGGGAATTGTTATTACTCTAAACCTTGTTTGTTAGTCCCCAGACTAAATATACTTCAATTTCGGCGTCTCACTCAACCATCTATTAGAATAGAGAAAGAAACAGGCTCTGTCATTGTCCCCCACCTGTCATGGAAGAAGCATTTCAATAAATAAAATAGGTAAGTGTATATACATATGTGTGTATCGCTCTTGCTAGGCTGGCTTTTTTCAGATTCAGAAGTTGTTCTACTTTGCAAGAAAAGAAAATTACGTTTGCGACTGCCTTAAGGACAATTTGTATAACAGTAGGAGTAATTGCAGGGAAAATGGAAAGAGTGACTGGAGGTATTTACTCAGATGTTAGTGTAGGTGTGGAGGCCAAAAACTCAGTGTGGGAACAGTGGGCCGCTTTTCTTGGTATCGCAGTCTATTTGATGACCATCAAATTTCCCAGCTCTCTGGTTTTGTTTTTTCTGGATGGCATGTTTGATTATTTATCAGAAGGGGAAGGGAGTAGCTGAAGCAAATAAACATGTGACCAAGTTCTGTTTTGTTTTCCACTCAGAAAGCCGTGCCCTTTAACAGACATACAGAGAAGAGTAAATGCATTGTTTTATGATAAAAGGAAATTGCATGTGTCATTTTCTTTTTAAAGGCAACCAAGTTAACCCTTACGACTCAGGAGCCTCTTGGCCTCCTGAGCATTCGGCAGGCTTTCACTGAGAATTCATCTATTGCGGTGGATGGTTTTGTGGCACAGGGTTTCCAAGGTTTAGCTGGTCAGTAGTTTGGCTTTTCTAGATGCATTCCTTAGTTATGCCTGCCTCAGTAGCTCGACTTTTTTTTTTTTTTTTTTTTTTTTGTGGCACGCGGGCCTCTCACTGTTGTGGCCTCTCCCGCTGCAGAGCTCAGGCTCCGGATGCGCAGGCTCAGCGGCCATGGCTCACGGGCCCAGCCGCTCTGCGGCATGTGGGATCTGCCCGGACCGGGGCACGAACCCGTGTCCCCTGCATCGGCAGGTGGACTCTCAACCACTGCGCCACCAGGGAAGCCCCCAGTAGCTCTGCTTTTATGTTGTATGTGAGAGAGAGAGAGTGTGTGTGTGTGTGTGTGTGTGTGTGTGTGTGTGTGTTAAACAGTGATGCCATTGGATAAATCTGTAGCTCTTACAGCTGTGTTAAAGGCTATCTTCTGACTTTACATCGAAACATAAAGAGCTCAGTTAAAGGGAAATGTACCAGAGTTTCTGTGACCAGTGAGCAGCATGATTTATCCGTGTCCAGCTGTTGCTTCTCTCTTTGAACGTGTCAGGCAGGTGGTGTCCTGCAAAGAGACGCCTTGTAGGTCTCCGAGACACCCTCAAAAACATCTTCACGTCTTTATTCTTATGTCGTGTATATAATGACCTGCAGGAGTGTTGGTTATCTCAGGTCAGGTCCTCCAGAGACCTAGGGAAAGGCTCAAATCTACATGAAACGTAGACTTTTAAACAAGCAAACTAAACTTTAAGTTTTTTGCTTTCATTCTCCAGCGGGGTTTGCATCAGTGCGTGGAGATCCTTTATACATAGCCAAGCACTGACCTATGTGTACATGCTCTCACGGGCACGGTTTTTAATAACTAAAGCACGATTTTGGTCAGGGGCTGCCTCATGTATACACACCCTGCACAAATGATGGGCGTGATCCTAGCACAGTGCCTCACCCGGTCACATCAAGCCCTATAAGTCACAGCTGAAAATCTGTTTCATTGCCTATACTGTCTTGGAATGTGCATAGGAAATATGCACACAGAGGGATTCCCTCTCCATTGACTATATAAGGGAACAATGCAGCCGACACTCAAACACAGCGCAGCCTCCATCAGGATTGCCCCGCATGTGTGTCCCTGGGAGGTGGCTTCGTCCTGGGGAGGACAACCATAGCAGCAGTAGCCTTTCCGCCGTCTCTTTTTATCATTTGGGTGACTCTCCAAAAGGCCCTTGGGTTGGATCGTCACACTTTGTACCTATACACAGCCCTTTGTGCAAATCAAAGTGCCTGACTCATGCTAACTCGTTAATACTTGGAACATGCTTGGAACACAGGTGGGCTGTGATGATGATCCCACTTTTGAGGTGGTAAAGTGTCCTGTTGTTAAAATAGTTTATATTTCCGGGTGTGTCTGTATTTCATGGTCAGGCACGAGCTGGAAGGGGTATGATCTAGATGCCCTGAGAAGCGTTTTTCCTGTGACATACTCAGCCCTGACCACAGGCAGTCTCATGAGAAAGTATTTTACCATGAAGAAACTGGGCTGGAAAACGCATCTAGTGCGTGGAGTTGATGGAGATGCAAGGGAGGAGCCGGTGAAGAGATCATGCTTACTTTTAATCTCTTCAGCGTCGAAGTTAGGAGATTTTTTTTTTTTTTTTAAGATACAGCCTGGGCTAAAATTTTGATTTTTGTTTTGTTTCACGTTAACTCAATATGATGTTGGCAATTTAACTTCCACAAAAATCAAGTTAGTTGGTTCTTTGCAGAGACGTTGCTCATTGGCAGTGCAAAGTGAGAAGTTACTCGTGGTTGTGGGCTTTGGGGCAAAAGAATCGAAACATTCTGTTAACCCTCAGTGTTACCACGTGATTCTTAAATTCTTGTGTGTCTTGCGCTCCTTCCTATGGTTACTACTTACAGAGTAAGAATTAGTCACATGCCATTTGCAGTTTTAAGTCTCATGTTAAAACCTTTTCCGGAAGTCTCTAGAATAGGGTGCGGGTAGAATTTGGGTTATTTGGTTCCCAGCACTGTTTGTTGGTTGGAAGCTGAACGTAGAAATTAGGTTTGAAAAGTCTCCGTTCAAAATGGGTTTTTAATTTCAAAAAAAAAAAAAAAAAAAGGGATTTTCAAAAGCGTGTAATTAATGATTCCAGTTTTGCTGCAGAAAAGTAGTTTATGTAAGCATGCCCCCACGTGTTGCCAGGGTGTCATGCGTAGATGAGGATATTACACTTGACTTTTTATTTTTCTAATTCATTTATGTGTTTTTCATATCTTATAAAATGAGTAATCATTTTTAAGTGCTTTTTTTAAATTGAAGTATAGTTGATTTACAATGTTGTGTTCGTTTCAGGTGTACAGCACAATCCTTTTTCAAATTCATCTCCATTGTAGGTTATTTCGAGATATTGACTACAGTTCCCTGTGCTCTACAGCAGGTCCTTGTTGTTTATCTATTTTATATATAGTAATGTGTATCTGTTAATCCCAAACTCCGGATTTTTCCCTCCCACCACTTCCCCTTTGGTAACCATAAGTCTGTTTTCTATGTCTGTGAGTCTGTTTCTGTTTTGTAAATAAGTTAATTGGTATCATTTTTAAAAATGCCACATTTAAGTGCTATCATATGATATTTATCTTTATCTGACTTATTTCAGAAGCACTTATTCATTGTGAGGCCCTAGGCTATGCATATTATATGTATTAATTATGATATAGGGACTGTTATTTTCTCGCATTCTTACTGATGAAGAAATGGACGCAAGGAGAGGTTAAGTAACTTGTCCAAGGTCACACAGCTCGCAGGTGGTGGAGCTGGGGTTCAGATCCAGGCAGAATGACTGGTGGGCACTTCACCACCATGTATGCTGCTTCTGTAGAAATACATTAATGTTTTATGAAGTAAGCCTCTCTTTCTTTGGAAGTGTTATGCTTCTCCTAAGGTCAGTAATTCCCCCAAATTCCCAGGGAATCCCTATTTCTTCATGCCTGGAGACTCAAGATCCCCCTTATGCTAAACGGCAGTGACCAGAAGCTCCAAAGATCGTTGTCACCCGACGAGCACAACTCTGGGAACACTGTTGTCCATCTGATGAACACAGTTTCGTTTTCAACCCGCCTTTTAAGAAAATGTTTCTAATTCCTTGACCAGAGTGATCAAATCTTCAGAAAGTTCACTGCCAAGTACCTTTGAGTGTGGCTTGGACTAACTGATTATATTCTTCTAGACATCTCTACATTCTTCTCTAAAGATCTATCATGTCTAGCAAGTCGTTCTGGTTCCATGTGAATGCAGGAATTCCAAAGCCATGGATTTGCGGGTTAGTGGCCATTTTGGGTTGTGTCATTCTTGAAGTACAAGGGCAGGGATTCTAAGCCAGACTGTGTGACCTTTGGCATATTCGGTAAACTTTCTGTTTACGTAAAACAATTTAGAACCAAGCCAGATATGCAGTTGGCATTCAGTAAGTGTTGGCCATCATTTCTTCGTCATGACCTGGCAGCTGTATCGTCGGTACCTTCATCTCCCCCCAGGCTTGTCCTTTGGCTTCCAGCCAGCCATTCCCTCTGTATTATTCTACGAGTCAGGGCAAGGCATAGGTTAGGGTTTGGTGAGGGTCAGAAGGAACCATATTTGCTCAAGTGCCTTTGCCAGCGGAAGGATACAGGCCTCTCAGTTGCAAGTCATCTGTGTGACCATGGGTAAATCACATCGGCCCTCTTGTCCTCAGTTCGCTTTTCATACGATGAATATTGTCTGCCTTAGATTCCTCTGGGCTCAATAGAGGATGCTGTGGTTTTCTCAGTGTCTTTCTAAAGAGGATAGCCAGTGGTTTGAGATCACTGGGGAAGAGGAATCTTTGTTTCCCACAAAATATATCTTCTTACATATGGGGCAGTGTACTAAGAACTGGTTTCCATTAAATAAGTAGTTGTCATGTACAGGTACTGTGCTAAGAATTATGCGTATCTCACATAATCTTTAGAATTTAACCTTTCTGTTCCTGTGTTTCCATCTATGTTAGCTGGGTATAATGATGCCTCAAACGATTGTGAAAATTAGTTGAGATTGTGTGTCTATACTGTTTAGTACTTGTCAGGCAATAAACACAAAATTGCAACTTTTATTATTATCTTCCTCATCCCCAGTGGCCAGGAACCAGAACAGTTTTAAGAATACATTTAATTGAAAATGCAAATCAAAGCCACAGTGAGATGTCACTTCACACCTATTAGAATGGCTCTTATCAAAACGACAAGAAATAACAAGTGTTGGTGCGGATATGGAGAACAGGGAACCCTTGTGCACTGCTGGAGGGAATGTAAATTGGTGCAGCCACTATGGAAAACAGTATGGAGGTTCCTCAGAAAATTAAAAATAGGACTATCATATGATCCAGCAGTTCCACTTTGGGGTATATATCCAAAGGAAATGAAATCACTCTCTGGAAAAGATATCTGCACCCCCATGTTCATTGCAGCATTATGTACAGTAGCCAAGGTATGGAACAAACCCAAAGTGTCCATCGATGGATGAATGAGTAAAGAAAATGTGATGTACATACACACACACACACACAGGAATATTACCCATAAAAAGAAGGAAATCCTGCCATTTTTAGCAACACAGGTAGACCTTAAGAACATTCTGCTAAGTAAAATAAGTCAGACAGAGAAAGACAAATACCATATAATCTCACTTGTATGTGGAATCTAACATGATCAAACTCATAAAAACAAAGAACAGATGGGTGGTTGCCAGAGGTGGGGAATTGGGGAAGTGGGTGAAGCTTGTCAAAAGCTACAAAGATCAGTAAGTTTTGGGGATGTCATGTACAGCACGGTGACTTAAGTTAATAACACTGTATTGTGTATTTGAAAGTTGCTAAGAGAGTAGATCTTAAAAGTTCTCATCACAAGAAAAAAATTGAAACTGCGTGAGGTGATGGATGTTAGCTAAACTTGTGCTAATCATTTCTATATACATGTAATCATATATATATGTAATCGTTTATATATATATAATCATGCTGCACACTTAGAACTATTAGAGTGTTACATGTTAATTACATCTCAATAAAAGTGAGGGGGGAAAAGCATTCAGAGCAAAAAAATTTCATACAGTTACTTAACACCCACCCCCCCACCACTCAAACAAGAAGCAAGCAACTATAGTAGAATGTGAGAATCTGCAGTGGATTGAAAAAACAGGGGTCAGAAATCCTGCTGGACCTGAAAGCCATGTCTGGTGGGTGGAAAGAGACAGGTCGAACTTAGCCAAAGGTGGAGCAGAGACACAGGTGTCCCGGCGTGTGCACTGTGGCTGGACTTCAGTTAAACTGTGAGAAGAAATCTGTGCTCTCTCAGCTCAGCCACTCCATTGTTTGCCTTATGAAACGCTCTTCTTGCAAAGGTCCGACCTTGGCTCAGTTGAACCATGGAACAGGGGACTTGTCCCTACTGGGACGTGAAGAAAGGATCAAAATCAGGGGATGATGGTGACAGCATCAGTATCCCCAGAGAAGATGGATGAATCTGGATAGATAATTATGAGGGAGATTCAGAGATAGCTGGGCTGGTTCATTTCTTCCTGTCTGCCTGCCATCACAGCAATAGAAACACAGGGTGTTACAGGGATTCCCAAGCAACCCTGGTGCCTTGGGCCCCAAGGGAAGGACTCTGCTGCTTGAAGGAACTGGGTTGAGTTTTTAGGAAGAGGTAGAATTTATTAACTTTCAAAGATATCGTTTATTTTTTAACTTTATTGAGATAGGTTTTCATAAAGAAATGGTATCTATATTAAGGTGTACAACTTGATGTTTTCATGTATATATATATATATGCATTGTGAAAAGATCACCACAGTCAAACTCAATAACTCATCCACCACCTCTACATAGTGACCCTTTTGTGTGTATGGTGAGAAGATTGAAGCTGTATCTTCTTAGAAAATTTCTAGCGTACAATACAGTATTATTAAGCGTAGTCACCATGCTGTACATTAGATCCCCAGAACTTATTCATCTCTCACAGCAGAAGGTTTGTGCCCTTTGGCCAATATCTCCCCATTTCCCCTCCCCCCAGCCCCTGGCAACCACCATTCTACTCTCTGCTTCTTTGAATTCAACTCTTTTAGATTCCATGTGTGTAAGTCAGGTCATGCAGTATTTGTCTGGGAAGGGTAGTGTTTAAATGGAGAAGATACTTGGATGCCATGTAAATGTGGGCAGAGAACGTGAAGAAGGGAATTACAGATGTGACTGTGACTCCAAGAGTCCTGGGAATAGGAAGATCTGGTTGAAAAAAAAAAAAGCAAGTCTTTAGCGTGGGCGAAGAGGACAGATGAGTTAGGAAGTGTGGTACCGTGACGAGGCCCTTCCCTTCATCCTGAAGGCATCGGGACGCACGTTCATTCATGCATTTTTGGCTCTGTAGGACTGCATGTCCCTTTGCCAGAACTACCCTTGGCCATATTTGGTCTAATCACTGACCTTGGTAGAATGTGAGTATCACGTTTTCAGGAGACAACGTTTGTTTTTGTATTTCTGTCCTAACCGCTCACTAGACTTGTGACCTTGGGCAAGTCACCAAACCTCACCATCTTAGTTTTTCCACTTTAAATTGGTAATCATAAACCCTTCCCCTACTTCCCTTAGAAATGTTTGGGAACGAAGAATAAAAGAAAAAGTATAAAGCAAGTAACTGGCATAATGCCTGGCACATAGTAAGCAATTCATTACGTTGTTTTTATTTTAGTATTCTAAATGCGGGGAGTTATGACCCTCCACTTGCCCCTGTGTTTCTAGATGTGCCTCATTTCTTAAGTTCTCGTACAGGTATATTCTTCGCTCTTTGCAATAACTGCCTTGCGAAGTGTAGATTATTGGAAAATATTTGGATTTTTTTTTTCTATCTAGACTAACTTTGGCCAAGAGTGAGTAGTTCCAAACTTGAGATTCTTAGTCATATTTGGGTCTCCCCCTCTTCTCTTTTCTATTTCTTTCTTTTGTCTTTTATCTCAGCTGGACTTGGTTCTCACTCTTGCTGCTTTGCCCAAAATTCAGCGAAGGAAAGGAAGGTAATTTGTGAAGTGAAGCCTTCTAAGGGTTTATTTCCTGTGAGGGCATCTCGAACCCTGTTAGGGCTTGTATCACAAGAAGAAAAGCGGATACAGCCTCATTTGCCTGAGCAGAAACTTAAGTACAGTGTTACGAGCAGAATCACAGAAAATTCTTCCTTATTTTGAGCATGATTCCAGCCCGATTCTTTGGCAGCGTTCAAAGCCTCACTGCAGGGTATGAAAAGATAAGCATCTGGATTATTCATAATGAGAGTTACCGGGCTGCACCCTCCTAAAAGGCAATTGCAGAAAACGGCAGGTTAATACAGTGAGTTAACAGATCCCTTGGATTCATTTAGTCTCGCATTTGACCCCCCCCCCCGCCCCGTTTTCTACTTTGGGAACTTGGAGGAGGACTGGGCCAGGTTACTTATTCACTTTTGGGTACAGTCTGGTCCTTCCTGAACGGGCGGAAGCGGGTTTGACGCAGCATCCCGCTGAACGTTTTAGATACTGTCTAATAAAGCCGACTTCTGTTTTACTAGATGGCAGTGCTGATCTTGCCTCCAGTCACGGTACCCCAGGCTGAGGGCTTGTCAACTCTCATGAGCTAGACAGGCTCAGGCCTGGGCAGTGCTTGAATGGAATCCTTCCAAACACAACTCAGGTACCGGAGACTCGGTGGTGGTGATTCAGCGTCTGGCACTGGCTCCCGCCAGGAGCAGCCAGCCGGGGCCTCAGCAAGGTGCTTGGGGGGCCCTATGTTAATAGGTGTTTGGAGTAGGAGCGTGATGGTGGGGCTTTTCTTTCCTCCTCTTACAAGAGACTTCAAACAGACTTTCTGCCTGTTTGTAGCCATTGCACTTATTTCAGCTGATTTTGCAAGAGGATCACAGATACCCTTTTCCTCTTGGCTTGTGAAAGTTCCTAACTTTGACCTTCTTTGGCAGGAGGCATCTTCTGGGCGCCTTACAAATGAAAAAGGTTATTCATAACTGCAAGTGAATATAGGGTTTGCGGACCCTTTTTCTGCTTCCCAGCTTTCCTTTGGGGGTGGGGCTTATAGTACAACACCTCCTCCTGTCTGCAGCCTTCAGGTATTATTTCTGTGTCCAAGTCTCCTGTAGTAGGTGCATGAGATGGTGTTTGAACCCTGCAGCACTAATGCTGGTGAATCATGACATGGTGCGAGAACACGGTTGCATAACTCTGTTCTCCTTCATCCCAGCTCTTCTAAAAATAAAAAATAAAAAAATTAAATGTTTAAAAAAGAAGGAAATGGCATTTGCCACCTTTTCTCCCAAGCAAATATGCTCTAATGGATTTGCCTACACACACACTGACACACACACACGCACTCACTCACTCTCACACACACGCACGCACACACGCACACACGCACACACACGCACTCACTCACTCACTCACTCACACTCCCAACCTACCTGTACTCATGTCTTTGCATTATTTGTTAGATTTTAAAGCAAAGAATATATGACTATTAAACGTCATAGCATCCTCTGTGTAGCTTAAGGAACATGAAATCTTGTCAGTAAAGATTTGGGAAACGTGGCATTGGAAGTACATCTAGAGGATGGAGGTTCAAGCTGGTGTGGGACAGTAAAGAAATTGCAGTGGTCCCGGTTGGGGAGGGAACGCTGGGTGTTGGCCTCATCTTTCTCCACCCAGAGAAAGATGGACAGGTGGAGGTGACACTGCTCATGGCCCTGTCTTCTTCTTCAGTTAGGACAGCGATGACGATAGGGAACTTTGACTTTTCCATTTCCTGTCCCTTTTGCTTTTAACTTGAACACATAGTTTTGGAGAGTCGTAGGAGTGAGATGGTCTCTGCTCCAGTTTTTCACCACGTCTATCCAGCTGTTGTCTCATAAACTCACTTGCAGAGGCTGTGCAACATTTGGAGAAAGCCATGCCCTCTCTAAATATCGGCTGGAATGCCCTCAAAGTGTAGGACACTTTACAGAGCTGTCAGAACTCTTGAGGATGGGTGATGCTCCGTAGAACCTTTCTCTTCTGGGTCACTGGTTCAAATCCGCTGTCCCAAATGATCTAAGGCATTGCTGTCGGCCCCGCCTACTTTTGGGGGGTGGAGTCAAGTGAATCAACTACCAATGAATGCTCAGAGTCTACACCCTTATTTGCAGTATCACAGATTAGACCAAACAGTGACTGGTGCAAAGAGACAATTAAAGGCTCTCTGATGATTTTTTTGTTGGTTGTTGTTGCCCTCTGTGTATTAAAGTTCTGATAAAGTAGGTTTTTGTTTGTTGTTTGCTTATGTCACCAGTAACATGACTTGAGGGTCTGCTATAGTGCTATCTTTCATTGGGTATCTAATAGTTACACAATCGTTAGAATTGGAATCTTTCCTTGGGCATCTAATATTTTCATATTCATAATCACTGAAATCCCTCTGTGAGATCAGCTCACTTTTCCATTCTCCTGTGATAACCAAGTGCTCTAGTTGTAAATTATATACATATACACATATATATGTATGTGTGTGTGTATATACATATATATTTTTGTTTGTTTGTTTGCATTCTTTTTTTTTTTTTTTTTTGCGGTATGCGGGCCTCTCACTGCTGTGGCCTCTCCCGTTGCGGAGCACAGGCTCCGGACGTGCAGGCTCAGCGGCCATGGCTCACGGGCCCAGCCGCTCCGCGGCATACGGGATCTTCCCGGACCAGGGCACGAACCCGTGTCCCCTGCATCGGCAGGCGGACTCTCAACCACTGCGCCACCAGGGAAGCCCTTTTTTTGCATTCTTGTTGGAGAATTCACTGCCTTGGAATGTTGTTGGTTCTGTGCAAATGCTTCTAGTTCTGTCAGCCACCGTCATTTCTTTTCTTAAGGTAACCCCCAAACCTGCTTTTCATCCTGCACTGGAATGCTTACCATGTCCAAAGCAAGGGGGTGATGGAGTTTCCCTGCATACTTATTTCTGGGTCTTGCTCCAGAGCAGTTGTCAGATTGGGTTCCATGAGGAGCACTCGTGTTTAGATGGTAGCTAGTTGCTGGAGTTGAACCAAGATAGCAAATTAGCATAGGGGGAAAAGGTGCTCTGGAGGGACTTGAGGTGTCTGTAGAGGTTGAGAAATAGAGGAGAGAACATGTCTTCTTTCCTACTAAGCTTCCCATGCAGCTTTTTATTGCTGGCTTTTCCTTCCACCCTCATCTACGCAGTGACTGTTGATTAGCCTGTGAAATTATCTGAGAAACAGGTTTGATCTTGCGGGGTGCGGAGAGTCTAGGAAAAGAAACTAGAGGAAGGGTGGCTGACTCAGAGCTGCCTTTGAAGCTGGAAATGGGACAGCTTCTCGGGGCAGACAGGAAGTCAGCAGCCCCTCTCCACTGGCCAATAGGGAACGTCGAAAACCTCGCACTAGAATGAGATGCACTCTGAACTGCTATAAATGACCTGTGGGAAGAAGAAACATGCGTTCAGCATTCGCAAGTAGTTTGAAATGGTTTCAGATAGAGGAGTATGTGGATGTATTTTGTGTTCCTGTCCCAGTTCCTTCTTAGAAAATCAAAAATGAGTTTGAGCCTTAAGAATAGCTAATTAGTAACATCCTTGCATCTTAGCTCCACTAAAATTATTCTGGCCAAATGATTGAAAGCTCTGTTTATATAAAATTGTGTCCGGTGGAATCTTATGAGACTCTCAGAATACAGATAGCAGCCTAAGACAAGCTGGCGAAACTTTTCTTGTAAAGGGCTAGATAGGAAATATTTTAGGCATTTCAGTCTCTGTCACAGGTACTTAACTCTGCTTTGTGGCCTAAAAGCAGCCAGGTGGTATGGAAGCAAATGAAGGTGACTGTGTTCCAATAAAACTTTATTTGTGGACGCTGAAACTTACATTCCATGTAATTTTCATGTCACAAAATATTTTTTTGTTGTTCTCCCAACTGTTTAAATAAGTAACAACCATTCTTATCTCATGGGCTGGACAAAAACAGGTGGTGGGCTGGATTTGGTCCCTGGGCTAAAGTTTGCTGACCCTTGACCTAAAATGCTGCAGTGCCTCATATTTTTGGAAGACCTCCATGTATCAGTACTGACCTCAGGTACTGATCTCATCACCAAGTGTGTTATGTAAAAAAAAATTGTCTGTTTTCTCCTACCGGTTGCTTTCTGTTTGTGTGCATGTTTACTCAAACCATATTTTATGTAAACACATTGGTGTTTCTTAAAATATGGTAAACGTGTTTTTTGAACATTGGCTACCTTGATGAACATGCTAAACATAGCACACCTCATAGGATGCCTCACGCCCCAAATATAAGCACCTGCCGTGAACTTGAGATGTAAATAGCTCGAAAGTTACAAACATGCTGATGTAAAATGTAATTTGTAAATAACAGATGGCACCTATTTACAAGGAATGGGAGGCACTGCTGAGAATGAAGTCATCTGGAACCAAAAGAATGGAAGATGTGTCAAAACTGTCCAGGTCCCCAGTCACCATGAAACTAACTAGCATGCTGCCAAACTAGCAACCCAGCGCCAGTCCCCCTGACCTTCTGAGTGCCCAGCCTGGGCTGGGGTCTGTGGCGTGCTGACCACAAGGAGACTTCAGCCCCTTGGGCAGATCGGGGCATAGATAGCAGCCAAGGCAGAGAGGGAGGCAGTGTATGCCTTGGCTCCTGTTAGCTCACAGGGCCATTGATTTCGTCTGTTGAAGGACAATAAATGGGATTGTGTGCAACTGAGCCGTAAGTGCCTGGTTTTATCACTCGCCTTCGCACTGACATCTTCGAACTGCATCTTTACTGTAACTCCAGCCTAGCAGTCAAGTACAGCACCGCGTTATCCAGGGCCAGGCAATTGTCACATCTGTTCTAAAGGAAGTGTTGACTCAACCCAGCCCAGGAAACCACCACCAAGAGTAAAAGGTCTCCAGAGATTGGATGGAACCTTTTAAGTTATTTACACAAGCAGTTGGCCTGGAACTTGAGTCACAGTTGATCCTTGCTTCTTACAAGGGAAATTCTTTTATTTATTCATATTCTCTCTCCCTCCCTCCCCCTCCCTCCCCCTTTCTCTTCCTCTCCCTCTCTCTTTCTCTCTCTTTCTCTCTCTCCCTCTCTCTTTCTCTCTCTTTCTCTCTCTCTCTCTCTCTCACACACACACACACACACACAATATCTACTTGAATCTTATTATTCTTTAGCTGCTGAAGGATCTACTTGTATCTTCAAACAGGATATCTTAAGGGACCTTGCTCCAATCATGATTAAGAAACTGTTATAAAAATAAGAGAAGTCTGTCCTCACTCCTTAGTCGTGTTGGGACACATCTCTGAGGTTCAGGCAGTGGAATCGGAGATGAGAGACATGAATCCGGTTTTTATGATTTTGATGCATGGAACAGGTAAAAATGGCTATCAAGTCAGCATGTATAGGAAACAAAGTGGACCTAGGTCCCTGGTGCAGTTCCCAAAGGGGATCCCATCAGTCATTACAAATCTTTTACTGACCAGCAGTGAATATGACGAAAAGCAGGTTTGACTCACATGGTAGATGCCTTGAGGGGTGGGATAGGGAGGGTCAGAGGGAGACGCAAGAGGGCGGAGATATGGGGATATATGTATATGTATAGCTGATGCACTTTGTTATAAAGCAGAAACTAACACACCATTGTAAAGCAATTATACTCTAATAAAGATGTTTTTTTAAAAAAGGGATTTGTATTATAACGTCATATACATAGTGTTGTGCACTAAGGGTCTGTTTCTCTTCTTTTTTCGTGATGATTTAAAATCTAGTTTACAGTGATTTAAATATCATGGGAATCAGAAAAGCAAATGCCCTTTAGTGATTGATTTCACAGCACTTTATAAGTTCTAATAAATTAGGTTTTAAAATTCTGGCTGAGACCTTAGTTGATTTTTCAGAAGGTGGGGAAGTGTTAGTATGGACCAACTTTGTTCTCATACTCATGATTAGGCCAGGGAATTATTATGGAATAATTCATAACAATTCATATCAAGATGAATAATTCTTTTTAAATATTTTTTTTTAAGATTTATTTATTTATTTGGCTGTGCCAGGTCTTAGTTGCGACATGCCGAACTCTTAGTTGCAGCATGCAGGATCTATCTAGCTCCCTGACCGGGGATCGAACCCGCGTCCCCTGCGTTGGGAGCGTGGAGTCTTATCCACTGCGCCGAGGGGAGTCCCCCAAGATGAATATATTCTTTGCACTAGGGTTATCTCTCCATCCCAAATATTTGAAGTTATTTTACCTGTTTGCATTCATTTTGAGGGTGAAATTTGGAGGCCAGTTTATACATCTTCATCATCTGTTCTCTCTTCAGTAGTTTGACTAAAATTTCCCTTGCGTTCATACAAGTTCCTAAACCTTTTCTGCCCTGTGCTTCTACCTTTAATTATCTTCTTTGGTGTGGCTTTGTCTGAAATGCTGTGAAAGGGCTGGAGTTTGTTCCACGATTATGTAATTTGATTTCCCCCATGTTGGGTCTGAAAAAGATGTTACACACATAAACGACTTTTTTTCCCTCAGCCCAGCAGAAAAAATTGCAAGGATTCCAGTAGCTAATTTTGAAATGTATAGAGCCAGCTTAGTAAACATTTGTTGCAAACTTAAATTTGAGTCCTCTACTTTATTTTGCTGAAGTGTGTTTGTGAGAACTTGCTCATAGAAGAATAGGTTTGTGTGTATGTACATTTTTTTAAAGGACACTTATTAGTAAGTCTTTTGCTTAAATGAGGAGCTCACTGTATAGATTCTCGGAGACTTGAGTACCTGAAAGTTGAGTCCCTGTTCTCCAGGTATTTCGTGAAACGTGGTAAATTATTTCAACAAAGGTTTGTGACCCTGCGGAGTTGCCGCTACTCTGATCTCCTTTGCTTGCACTGTTTTGGTCTTGAATGTGCCTAACTTTTCTCCTCTTCCCCACCGTATCTTTCTCTGCACGATCTTTTCGTTGTCATCTACAGACCTTCCGTCTGCCTTTCCAACCAGCAGCCAGACCCTTCTTGGCTCATCAGTCTGTGACTCTGGGAGCTCTGAAGGTAGCACTTAAAATATATAACAGTTCCCTTTCCTACATTAAAAAGCCATAAAACCTTCATGGAAAATAGCTAAGAGGACGTATACAGTAGGAGGAGAGGCTCTTTGCTCCTGCAGGCACCTTGCAACGGGACTATTTTTCTTATATGATATAAATGAAATCTTCACTCTGCCCACTTTTACACCTACGCATGTACTGAGCGTCTCCAAGGAGACAAGGAAACCCGGAGTCCAGTGATGGTGGTGAATCCTCCTCGGAGACAGCAGGCTGGAGTCTCAGGCAACTCTCCCAGGCGTCTTGGCTTCCAGATGCCCCTCTCAGACAGCCTCTCTTCTCAAGGCTCTTGCAGGCAGGCTTTCTCGAACACGCCTCTCCCTTCCCAGATGAAATAGCCTGTCCGTTCCATCTGAAGGGCTGGTCGTGGTGAGTTCAGTAGACAGAAGGCTACTGAAGGGCTAAGAAGGGTGGGTGCAGTAGGGAGGTGAGATCGGAGGGGTCCATCTTTCCCAAGATCTTTTCTTGGTCACCCGTTTCTTTATCTGTGCGTATGTTTCATTTCCTCCCTCTGGACCTCTTAGGCACGAAGCCACCACACAACCTTACATAGCGTCTTAAACATATTCTTTGTGCCAACGGTACAGTCATGAGCTCGGTTTAGTTAAATTGTCCTTTGAGGAGAAGTACTCCTCTTGCTGATGCAACATTTTTAGGCATCTTTTCGTGAACAGTAGCCCCCTTGACCACTCTCATTGCCCTTCCCCTGAGTTTGCTGCACGGGAAACCCCGTACCATCTTGCCTTTCCCCACTGCACCGTGTCACTCTAACTTTTCCTAGAACTATAAACACTGTTTTCTTATGTAAATGACATCTGTTCCTCTTGGAGGAACACACTACCATCATTAGCCCATTTTTCACACTTTCTAAGATTATAGTGTCAGGTCTTTTCGATACTTTGACCCCGTCTCTGTGTGAACCTTCTTTCAGGCACAAATAATGAGTGATCATGTAGCAATGATTATTGATGTGATCCCCAGTAAATCTTGTTTTGTCTCTAAACTCCAGGCGCATCATTTAATGAGCCTTCTCAACATCTTGTCCATATGTACATTTTTGGTTCTCAGCTGAATTGATTCAAATAATCTAACTTCTCGTGTGATTTTCCAGCACAATGTCTGCAGATTTCAGTGTTCCGTTGCCAATCCTGCTGTCCTCTTTGGAAAGGTGGGGCTAGCAGTTATTCCTGTTAAGTCCTCTGTCCCTGAATGACTGCATGAGGATTTATTGATGACATACTTTTTTATTTGAGCGTTCAAAAGAGATTGGTCAGTCATTGGTCAGTGTTCTGCCTTTGGAGGAGTCTCGTTTTCTCCTTTGGTTTTATCTCCAGTCGATAGCACCTCCCCAGTTTCTAGCTTTAAATAAAAACCAGCCCATGGTGTAAGCTCAGAAGGACCCATGTGTGTTTGACACAGTCAGTTTTATTCACAAGCGTGTAAGGTACCCTTTGAGTGGACTTAGGGGTCAGGTTGGCCAAGAGTTTTTCGTTCGTAGTCCATCAAGGTCACCCTGTTTTGATCTTCCTTCACAAATAACTTCACCCACAGTGTGGTCCACCACTTAGCTTTTCCTCTTTATTTGGACTCAAATGAGGTAAAAGTGTTACTTTCAACTCGAGTTGCCTAGCTCCCACGAGAAGAATCGGAGGAGTATGAAGGTACCTTTGAAAGGAGCCCTTCATTGTCTCCGAAGTTTCTGGCTTTGCCCACGTTCCTCCTGGCCTCTCTCTGCCCTCCTTCCTCAAAGTCCCAATCATTCATACTCTGCCTTTCATGTCAGATTTATGGTAGGAATCAAGTGTCTGCTCAGATGGACTGCTATGCCTGAGGAGCTGTGGATGGAATTGGCTAACTCTAAGAAAATGTAAACACATTCTGGAAAGTTTTCCAACTTAGACTGGTGGGAAGTTTGGTTTGCTGTTTCTTTTGCCCGGAAATGGAAAAGTCAAGATCTCATCCTCATGTGTCCTTCCTAGAATACTTTTTTGCGAAGGAGGCCCTGAACCTGTGTAGTAACACAAACGTTTTCCTTCCATTTTTCCTTCCAGGCGCTTCAAGTGGCAAGACAGCTTCTTCTCCAGCAGCAACAGCAGCAAGTTAGTGGATTAAAGTCTCCCAAGAGGAATGACAAACAACCAGCCCTTCAGGTAGCAAGTCTTTTTTTTTTCTTCTTTCTTTTCCTTTAAGTTGATGATACACTTTGGGACAGCTGATAAGCCATTCAGAAGTGGATTGTGTTGAGAATTGCAAATCCCGTAAGGAAATCTTCTGCAAAAAAGTTCATTTTTCTGTTTAACACTAGAACATGACATTTGGGGGGAAAATGTCTGTTCAACCAACATTTTTGTTGTTGGGAGTAAACAAATCTAATGAGACAATTTAATCGGAGGCTGAGGAGTTGTTGCCATGGGTTGCTTATTAGGCAGTGTGGCTAACCAATGAGGGAAAGTCCATAGTACTCACATATGTCACTCATTCTCTCGTGATCTGTCTGGAAATGGGACACACACACACACGCACGCGCGCGCGCGCACACACACACACACACACACACGTTACTTTAGTGCAGTGGTTTTCAGCCGGAGTGCTTTTACCCCTCAAGGACAGTGGGCAGTGTCTGGAGACATTTTCGGTTCTCACAACTTCGGGGGGATGGGTGCTACTGGCATCTAGTAGAGGGAGACCGGGGAGGCTGCTAACATCCTACAATGCACAGGAAAGTATCCCACAAGAGAGAATTATTCAACCCAAAATGTCAATACTGTCAGGAACGTATTGGGATTAAGGACGATACAGTATTTTTAATACACCTAGGAATGAATGTAATACCTACTCCATTATTCACTGGCTGTTTTCCAAATATTTCTGAATCATTAATAAAGATTGGCAAGCATTTTTTATGTAAATATACTCCAAAAGACTGTTTTAGCAGCTTCTCATTTCAGGCACGTTGAGGGCAGGGGTTAGCGGAGTGGAAGGAGTGAGTTCATAAAAATCTACTTTGAATCTTTGACTTGGAGTAGGAAATTGTCATAGACATTTTAAAGAAACTTGACATGGAGTATCCCATGCTCCCATCCAGGACAGGGAGGGCACTTGCAGGTACCAAGTGGCTCAACTACTTTCACAGCTAAGGGTGGGCATCCCCCCAAATGGGAAGCAAAGATGAGTTTCCCACGCTGGGCATTCTGGAGAGGAGTTTGTAAGTGGGAGCTGGTGGGTATAACTTGATGCCGATTAAGATGATCACAAGGTCAACCGAAATTCTAGCTTGGGTTGACTTAGATCAGAGAGAACCAGTATACCAGCACCCAAATTATCCTACAAAGATCAGACTGACCTTGGGCCACACCTTCTGGTGCTTCTACTCTGCTTGGAAATTGTCACCATCTAGAGGAAGTTCAGCATGATAGTAGTAGCACTTCACTGGCAGAGTTGAATGACAATGTGCCTTGTTTACCAACACTTCCAAAAGCATTTTATTTGGTCAGCCACCACCAACCCATATGCCTTTTCATGTGTGTGAATGCTGGGGACATTTTTAATGAGGTCCAGTGCCACTGAGGTCCCATGTCAGGTGCTGTAAGCAGTGCTTTGTTGTGCAGATGTCTTAAGAACAGCTCTGGAGGATGAAATATGACTGTGTTGACCTTTCAGCTGTGAGCTTATTTGTCAGGATTCAAATAAGTTGAAAGGATCAAACTGAACAGTTTCCGTAGTCAGACTGGGAATTGTGCTTCAGAGGTCAGCAGCGGAGGCCACATTGCAGATTCCAGAACATAGCCAATTGTTGGTACATATTAAAGTACCGGGGCATCTCCTGCAGACAGAGACACAATTAAAATTCTAATTTATTAATGTATACAGGGAGCTAGCCCAGCCTGTCATTCAGTGATTCAAATGACTGTCCATTCTTTTTGCCTCCCCCTTGGAGCTCTCACAGCCTTAAAAATACTATGAGTCCTCTTGAATTTATCAGACCTCGAATGCGTTGGAAAAATAACAATATATTATTCGGGGACAGAATCTCACATATCGTAGTGCTTTGGTTAGAGAGAATTTTCAAAAAGGACACACATACATGGTCTAACGAACTGCTCTTCAGTATTGAATATCATTTGTAATCTTTTAGACTAGACTTATTTTCTAGATGCTTTGTAAAAAACATAGGGTGGGCTTCCCTGGTGGCGCCGTGGTTGAGAGTCTGCCTGCCGATGCAGGGGACACGGGTTCGTGCCCCGGTCCGGGAGGATCCCACATGCCGCGGAGCAACTGGGCCCGTGAGCCATGGCCGCTGAGCCTGCGCGTCCGGGGCCTGTGCTCCGCAGCAAGAGGGGCCGCAACAGTGAGAGGCCCGCGCGCTGCGATAAAGAGTGGCCCCCGCTTGCCACAACTAGAGAAAGCCCTCGCACAGAAACGAAGGCCCAACACAGCCAAAAATAAAAAGATAAATAAATAAATAAATAAATAGAAATACAGTAAGCCCATTACATGTTAACACAGATAGCATATTAAAAAAAAAAAAAACTTTAAAAAACATAGGGCATTTTTAGGTAACTTCTTTTCCAAGGTGAGTGAAGTTCCTTTAGGGCTAAATATACGAAGTCAAGTTTTAGGGGATTTCCTTTGGAGGGCGCTGCTGCTTCTTGCCCGTTAGAAGTCTTTTAGCCCCCAGGAGAGTATGATACAGAGGGCTTTGTTTTTCTTGGGAAGGGACAGCGTCAAAACCAGCCTAACGCATTCTGCGGAGCGCTTCAGTCTGTATGAAAAGTGTGGGACAAGGGGGCCATCCTGGATGCTGGTTTTGCTAAAGAAGATGTTTTGAGTCCTTTCCTGTCCCCTCAGTGGGAGAGTTGACAAGCAAAGAATTTAGACCAGTCTTAAGAGTTGATGCCGGGGTTGGGTGGAGGGGAGAGTTGGTTGACTTGTGTGTGTGTGTGTGCGTGTGTGTGTCTGTACGTACGTGTGTACACACATGCAAGTGCATCATAGACTGTTGTCTCCTCAGCTGCCTGGTAGGGTCATGCAAATTCACTAAGTTTTATTGGGTTGGCAGACCTTCCACAAACAGAGAGGAAAAATTAACTAACCTAGGCCACATGGCATATTACCTTGTTATAAAAATACTTAGGTAGACGTGGTGATTCGTGGAAGGAATAACCTTCACATTTAAATCTATCTTGTCGAGCCATGTCTTTGCTGGGGCATCTCAGCCAGAGCGGCTCTGACATGAAAGGGAAATCCTACAGCAAATCTTAACAGTGTTCATCTCTGATCTCCTTACCCTTCTACACCGAGAGACCTATTTTAGCAAATTTCAGATCTTCCGCATAGAGGAAGGCTTGACAGGGAAGAAGGATTTGATCTGCTGATAGCTTGAGGAAAAAAAAAAAAAAGAAAGAAACCCAAATCCCCAAATATACTGTGACTCATATTTTAAGCAAATCTCACACTTCCCTGCTTTATGTTTGGCAGTGCTCTCCAGTTTCAGAGGCTGATGATACAAACAAAAGAAAATGGAAAGTTAGAGGAGGCTATAAGTGGTTACTCGACAGAGATCATAAAATGTAGTCAAACATCACCAATTTGGACTAATTTCAGCGAAATGAGAGTAAATAAGTGAGACATGACGCTCTTTGCAGATACACATACTGAACTAAATCCGAACTGGTCGCGTTCTTGGGTGACACTGTAGTTTATGGTGAAGGCATGTATTGGGTACAGATATTGCTTCTGAAGTTCTTGAAAAATATCCTACTTAGTAACCTAAATAGCTCCTTACTTGGTCTATTAATTTGCTTTGCAAATTTTTTTATGAATGGTACAAGTGAAAATTGGAAATTGGCCCCGTCATAAATTCAGCCTCAGAAGGATCTGAATTAATTAAATGCAACTCAGTGAACGTTTCTAGAACAGCCACAGCTTGCAGGGCATCAGGCTGCTGTTCAGAGATGTAAAAATGCCTAGGAGACAGGACCCTGCCTGCAGGATGCTTGAGCTGTGAAAGAATTAACCAGGTTTTGCCACAGAAAGAAAATTATATGTGAGTAAAAATAGTAGGCTTCCTTTTATAAATATTTATATACTTCTGAAGATTGCTAAAACAAGTGAAATAAATGCTTCACAGTGCAGGTGCGCTCATAACCTCGAAAATGTGTAACTTTCCCGGCTGAAGATTAATTTGTGAGCAATTTTATTGATCACATTTTGGGACTTTGACCACCGTTTCTGGGTAGTCATTCATTTGGGTTCTCTAAGCATTTTAGTTGTTGGCACAAGGACATAAACTGGAAGGAAATCAAATGACACATTTTCTCCTAAGAAAGTAAAAGTACATGTGTACTCTGGCAGCATTCAAGTTAAGAAAGAAAGTAAACCTTGTGTGTTGCTTACCGAGGAGAGCTGACCACCATTTCAGGCCGTGTAGAAGGAATTTGAACTTGAAAGCAGTCATCTGATACTTTTCTCTCCTGTCCCATCCCCTCCTTCCAAGGTTATCTCTTGTGCAAGCCCCTCACACAGGGGGCCGTTTCACTGGAAGGAGGGCTGGTGGAATTCACTGGAAGGGTCTGCCTTTTCATCCGGTTGGAAGCTCAGGATGGTAATGAGGACTCGTGCTTTAAGTGGAGGAAGTTAAAATGCAAGATTCAGCAGGTGTTTTTTTCCACATTTTTATTTGCAGTTATATAAAACGTGCTTTAGGCAGCATTTTGCTTGGCATTAATGCCACATATAATCTTAGTACCTCGTATCATTTCCACGTTATTCACTGAGGAATAAACTGGTAAGAGGAAACCTTTAAAGGAAACTGATTTTGTGGTGGATAGTGAAATGGAATGGTTTGGAAATACCCTTAAAAGATATCCCTATGCACTGAATTAGTAAAGTTCATAATAGCTCAGGAGAGGGAGGCAGATTTTTTTTTTTTTTTGATGTTTGCAGTTAACATTGTCTAGAATTTGCATCCCTGGCATGAGATTGATATGAAGTGTTGAAATTTTGGTACCTTTTAAGATTTCGTTGTTATCACACAAGTTTGGAGAATCCCCAAACCCTCAAAAATAAGTCTGGATAAGAAACGATAAAATAGAAATGATGTTTTAAAATGGTTATCAAGTCTTTCCGATTATGCGCACCATTAAAAATATGATAGAAGCAGGATCCCCTCCTAGAAAAACGCACACGCACACAGAATTTTGCATCAAGGGTTTCATGAAGCTCAAGAAGTCCGTCTGTTTGCCCAGGTTCAATACTGTTGCTGGAAAAAAAATTTTTTTCCAAAATAATGTGTTTCGTCCTTGCCACCAGAGTCTTCATGTGAGTCGTGATATGACGAGTTCCCTCATTTTTGCTTTTCAACTTCAGCTGTATATAAGGTGATCCTGTGTCTGCCCAGGACAGCCTTAGTCTATGCCTGTTGACTGAGTGTAGTTATTAATAACTCTCACTCTTAAAAGTATCCCAGTTTAGACATTTAATTATATGGTCACTTTGCTTACACGCATCTGAACATCAAAATGCAAATGTGATGCCGCTATTTGAAGTGTAAGCATGTGTTTGTCAGCACGTGCTTATGTCCCTATCTGCAAAGATAGTTCAGGTTTATGGACCAGCCCCATGGCTACTCTGTGGTGTAGAACTATCATGAACCATTCTGTGGATGAGGAAAAGTGAAACTTCCGAGAGGTTAAGTGACTTGCTACAGAGCACACAGGCAGTGACGACTGGTTGCTGGAAACATCCAGCGACAACCAGGCTGGAAAGCCAGGTGTTCTAAGACCACCGAAAACCAGTGTGTTATCAGGAAGTTAATTATTGCTTCTCCTTCAACGTGTATTTACTCAGCATCTACTGAGTGCCATGTTTTCCATCAATAAGCAAATTATTGTATTTTTCATAGCGTTAGCAAAACTAAAGCCCAACCAACAGAAACCAATTTCCACTGTAAATATCTGGATTTCAATTAAGAGGAATAAGATCTGCATAATTATCCTAATTGTCGCTGTGTGTGTGTGTGTGTGTGTGTGTGTGTGTGTGTGTATCACAGCAGTGAACAAGGGCAAAGAAAACGTTATTTCTTATTCTCTAGGCTGAAATGCTCCTGTGAGCTTCCATGTGCTGGAACATGGAAATAGTATGTTATAATCATTGTTGGGGCTAGGAGGTTGGGAGGAACAGGGGGAAAAAAAACATACTTGACTGGTCAAAAATGTGTAAATTGCTGACAAAATGACACATGTAATTAAGAGTGCTCCTACATTTTACCTTGTGGTTTACACCTCCAGTGTTGAAAAAGAGAGCAACTCCCACCTTGCTAATTACCATTATCACTGAAATGCTAGGGTTGGAGTCATTAGTTCCATGTGCATTTAATTAGAGGAAGGCTGAAATTGGATTTAACTTATTACTTTTTCATGGATCACTTTCTTGTCATCACTTCAAATTGGATTGCAGCCCCAGGTAACTAATTATGAGAGCCACAAGATCAAGAGTGAAAAAAAAGGTAATTAGGAATAACACTGTCGGACCCTTGCTGGTCTTCCACTTGTGCTTCGGGAAAAGGGGAGGAAAAAAAAAAAAAAAAAACAGTCCAAGCTGTATTTGGTAGTATTACAGATTAGGGAGTTAGAAGTGTGTACAGTTGCTGAGCATCATGGAAGTCTGCCACCACCCAGAGTGGTTTCTCTGATAGACAACTGAGTTGAATATGTCAAGTCGATGTGGTTCCACCATCATATCCCTCATACCTCGATTAAACTTGTAAAAGCAACAGATTGCTTGTAGGTATGAGGCATCTCAACAACTGTGTCGTCTGAGGGCCTCACATCCATGATTACAACAAAGCTGTCAAGATGCCTCTGAGCCAAAGTAGGGAATATTTTAAGTACAGGGAGTGAGAATTGAATGAACGTATTAACGTTCCAGAAACATCATTCATATCTGACAGGAAGACATATCAGTCGGCACAACAGTAAGGTTTAGGGTTTATATATCGGGAATGTTCGTCAGAGTTTCCAGCCGACCATTTACTTTGCTTCTGGTTTGTTCCCCACCCCGCCCCAATGTTGTGGAGGGGCTTGCTGACGTTCTGTTTCTCCTTCCGCCCCCGTCGAAAATACTTTAAAACAAATGATATTGTTTCCATGTGCAGAGCAGAATTCAGAACTGCAAGCAATCAATTTTATTGACATCGTCTGAAAAAAATGTTGATGACAGTTGGAGGATGTGAAAGGATTGGATTTTTAAAGTTGCCAGTGCTAAGTGTGGCAAAAAAAAAAAAAGAAAGAAAGAAAAAAAAAAGAAATGTAATCTCATTAAAAAAAAAAAAAATCCTGTAAGTTAGACTCTCCTAAGAAGGGCTTCTTCTTTGGTAGACGGTGATAGCATGATGAGAAGTCTTGCTATCAAGCCTGTTGGTTGCCTTGACCGGGGAAAGAAGCTTCCCAGAGAAGTGAATCACCAAGCAAAGATGGCTAGAGTTTTCTTAAGTTGTTTAAAATTTGTTTTAATGTTCTGTTAATGTAAGCAAATAATCATGATTCAGTCTTGGGTGACTTTCAAACCTGGGTAAGTGAGGCTTGCTCATTATTTTCCAAGGAGTCTAGGGAAGTGTAGACCGTGATGTGCCCACCCAACAGAGGCCAGACCATGAATATTCCCGAAGTGAGAAAATACTCTTCCTGGAATTATGAGTCCTTTTCCTGTGTGAACCTTCTAAGCAAAATCTCAAGACCCAAAATAGTAATCATCAAGCCTAATGCAGAAAATTAAAGGTTTTTTTTTCGTGGAACATCTTAAGTTGATTTAGAATTTTTGTACACAATATTCGTCTGTGGTTGAAAGGGGCCATGCCGAGGTCAAGTGATGTAGTGTTTTCCATTTTTCCATATGAGCCTCACAGTGTGTGATAAAAGCAAACTCCTTTATTTTGTAAGTCTGCAGGAATTTCTGATGAAGTGCAGAGGTCACGTTCCCTGACAATTTGAGTAGCCAGCATTTTTTAACTACTGTTTTTTTCTTCCTTTTTTGTGTGCCTTTTCTTCCCTCCCCCCACCTCACCAGAAACCATGGCACTTTTCTGACACATGCACAGTGAAGTCCTCCAATCTGAAACTCATTAGCACACAGCATTGGACCCTGTCCAGTGGTTAGAAAATTTCCTGAAGCCTAGAATAACAGCATTTGGTGCAAGCACCAAGGACCAGAAGTGACAATGGGGGTAGTCGAGCTCGCCTGGCGCCCTGCCCAGTCGGGAAAGCCAGCTGACCATGCAACCCAGTGAGACAGAGGTCGTGCACATGGGATGGGCTAGAAAAGTTTGGTCCTTAGAGAAGCATGCTTCTGAAATCACAGGGCAATATCTTTTTTCCCTACACTTATTATTTGAGTTGGGGTGGAGGTATTTATCAGCATTAGCTGCAGGAACATGAAAGCAAGCAATTAGAGAAATTGGATGAAAACCAATTGCTACAAGGTAATATTTTTGACTTCTGTCACTCTTGGGTATTGCAGCACCTATGGATTTCATTCATTCAGACTTTGTTCACTGAACCTCACTATATCCAGGTAACAGGACCTAGATGGAACCCTTGCCCTAACATTAGAAAAAGTGGTCACCGTGGTTCAGGATACTTTAGGCCAGGTTTTCAAACAGGAAACTGAGTCCCAGAAATATAACTAATAATATTAAAAAGTAAACACTTAAATTGTACTTTCTAGGAACCAGGTACTGTACAATAACCGGATGAGGGTAAATTCTATTATTATTCCCGTTTTGCAGGTGAAGAAAGTGGGGCATAGAGAAATTAACTCGCTCAGGGCCAAACCATTGACAAGTGGCAGAGCTGGGATTCCAGCCCAAACAGTCCAGCTCAGGAATCTGTGCTCTTATCCATTACATTCTGCCTCTTCTCCCTGAGCTGCCACCTGGGCCTCACAAACAGGGACAGAGGATGGAATGGAATCAGAGTTGCTGATGCCGAATGCTTGTCACTAACCACTAGACCACACCGTCTCCTAATTTGGACATATGTACGGGCATATTTGAAAAATAGTGCTTGCGCTTGAAATATGCACTTTCTAAAGGGAAATGACGCTTGGGAAAGAGAAGAAAGACGGGTATTACTCAAAGCTTGCAGACAACTCTGCAAGTAATTGTCTAAAGGCAGCCGCTGAAATTGAGAAGCAGTTTGGAAAATGTACAGTTTGGGAAATTTGTGTACCGATGTAATTACGGTAGTTGTGAGTTGATGTCATGCCTAGTAACTGTTTTTGTATTGCTTGGGCCTTTGTTACTGAGCTGTGATATCATGAGCAAACTATTATAAACATAGCATGGATATAGCATGCTTGTGTAACAAAAGATCGGGAACTTTTATTAAGTTTGTTTTCCTTGTCATATTGTAAAAATTTATTATGTGTACTGTGTATATTAGAAACAGATTTGGGTAATTCTGTCTAAATGAAGTCATCCCGGCTATTTCCAGACTGTCTGTTTTTGGTTGTGAATAATTTTCATACATCAGATGGTTGTCATATTTAGTCGCTCTCAAAATTTTAAAGAGAACATATCCCATTCTGAACTTTGGGTGGACTTCGGCCGCCTTGCTGTTGCGATTGTTTGAGTTAGAAATTATTGCGCAGTAAGTTACAGAGACTGAATGCCAGTCATTTCTGAGGGGTCTAGGGCTGCTGACTTCTATTCATAACTTTTCCCCTTTCATCAACCGAACAGATTTTTAACTACTTAAGTAGTAGAATTTAAAGCTGCCAGGACACAGTTGGGCAAAGACTGCCAGCCCTTGTCCTTTTATGTTACATCCCACTGAGGAAATTTGGTAAACATTCAAGCAGACAGAGCTCAGCATTTATCGGTGTTCATGGTAAAATGTGGATTTTAAACGGGTAGTTGAAAAACGCTGGATGACTCAACCCTTCCCAGCTCTTCTCTAGCTCCTTCTTTTGCTATCAAGCTTTTAGAACCTGAATATTCTGTCTGCTGCTTCAACTTTTTTTTTTTTAACTAGTCACTTTCCTTCCTAACCTCCCCCCAAATCTGGCTTTTCCCCTCATCGTTTTCTTGAATGTTATTGTCACTAAATTCCGTGCCCATGTCTCCATCCTTACGTCAACTTGTCTGACTTCGTAGCAGCCTTTGGCTGACTCGTCTTCTTGGAAATTGCCTTCTTTGAAACTTCTTGGATTCAGTGCCCTCTGGTCCTCACCATTCTCTTTCTGCTTCCCACTTCTCCTCTGGAACCCAAGTTCATTCCTTTCCTGAAGTTCAGTCCCTCGGATCTTCTGCAGTAGCACTTCTGTCTTCTTTGCTTGTTCTTGGACCTCTGCACCCGTGACTCCAAGCGTGTCTGCACCCCTCATGGCTCTCTCTTAGCTCACCCTCACAGCAATTTCCATCATCTCTAATCCAGCTGATTACTTTTGTCACCAGGCCCTGTTAGACTCACACGTCATCATCAACTTATTAATTTCCCTCATCCCCACCACCTTACCAGATCTGCCGTTTTCTTTCCACTGGGCATCTGCCATCTATTCCTTTCTTGGTGTTTCCCCTGCTGCTACTTTGTCCCAGAGTTCAGACCTTCAGGAAGGATATGCTTAGCTCTTGGCAAAAAATGATCATTTATCCTTCTCCACCCCCTCAGACCATCTTCTGTTCTTTGTGCGGATCTCCTAGCCTACCTACTGCTTTCAGCCTTTCCCTCAATGCCAAGTTACTCTGCTATTCAAGAACTTTCATTGGTCCACTTTACTTCCATACCAAGGCTAAATTCTGTTGCCTTCTCCTAGTTTCTTGGTGTTCTGGTTAGGGATTAAATCAGATGACCTGAGAAGAAGACCGTAGTCCTCTTACTGGAGCGGGAGGAGGGGAATTCAGAGCCATGATCCCTTCTGTCAGGAGGTGGACATAAGTACAGTCCATCTGATAATATTTCCGATTCCCCCAAATCCAGAATTGCAAATATTGCTTGTTTTGATGCCTGCCGTTTAGGCAGAAGGCCCTGGTGATTAAATTGTGTTTGAGTTTAAGTCCAAGAGAATTATGTCTCTGTCTGCTTTCTTCAGAAGGAAACGAAAAGCTCTGTGATATGCTATGTTTCCCTGTATCTAAATTCTCTGCTGTGTTGCCCCATGCTTCTTCTTCATTAATATCTATTGCTACGGCCTAGCGAGTTCCTTCCCATCTTCTCTGGAAGTCGGATCTGCAGCCAGGCGCTCCCTTGTCTGCATACAGAAGAGCTGCTTCATCAGACCTAATGAAGCTGCTTTTAATAAGACATTGGTGAAATTATGTCTGGTTTGTTCTTTATTTGATAACGTAAAGGAATTGTTATTTATTCTAGAAATAAAGTTAAGAATCCAAACCACATAGAATAGACAGAGCTCAGAGGTTTTGTTTGCTCTAGGTATGAAATGGCTCTGCCTAGAATGCCGTTTGAAGGATTCTTGAACCAGGATGGCCTCTGTAGGTTCGCTGTGGTTGATTAGCCATGCCTGCCGTGGGCACTGGCATTGGGAGTATGTGTGCCTTCTACCTGCCAAGGCTGACTTACCTGACATAGTCTGTGCTGATCACATACCAGAGTAGAGAAGGACCTGGAATTATTTTCTGGGATGCCTGATAGATCCTGCAGTAACTACTGAAATATTATCTAAAATTAAACATGTCTTTTATATATTCCTAATATCCTTATCTGAGATGGTGCAAATTGTATTCTTATCCTGAAGCCGTACCTCTCTGTGGTCAAAGATGAGCTGTGATTTGTCCTCAAAGGCACAGTATGTTTTATATGATGACTGGGTCGTCATATAAACTCAGCTAGGTGGTTGAGAGTTACAGAGATTTGTGTTTCAGAATATGGTGAGAGGAAGCACATCATGACTAATAGTGTGATCTCTGGTGTCAGGCTCCCAGGTTGAGGTCCTAGCACTACCCTTACTTCTGAGTGACCTTGGAAAAGTAGCTTCACTTCTCTGTATTTCCGTTTTCTCATCTAGAGAACGTGACTGATTACCTCGTCTATCTGAAGGCGATTATGCAGATTAAATGATTAATGCATGAAAAGTGCTTACCCAGTGCCTGGGACACAGTAAATTCTCAGAAAAGTTAGCTCTTCTCATAATTATATAAACTCCTTTTAAAGGGAAAATGAATACCTGTTAAACTCCAGATTATATTTTAATTCAGTTAATATCAGTCCCTATTCAAATATGTGTTTTAGCAGTGCACCAGGGCCTGTCCTTTTGCTGGTAGTCAGTTGTGGTTAACCAGACATGATGAGAAGACATCAGACTTCCCATCTGTAAAATGGGGGTGACCGCATGCCCATCCTATGGAGTTATGAAGGTTAGCTGAGTTTTACTACATTATAAATGGCCTACAACAGTGCAGGGCACACAAGAAATACTTAATAAATGTTAGCTGTTCTCATCATCTCCGCCACCATCGTTATCAGTGTTATTGTGAGGGAGCATTATTTTCCTAAATGTGTCCACTTTGGCATAAATGAGGGCCATGCTCTTCTGAAAATCCCATCCTGGTCTCTCTTTTATCCTTGTTTTCCCTGAATTGTATATGATTTCATGCTCTGTTGTCCTAACAGCCAGGGGAACTAGTCCCTAGTCTTACATCTTGAAGCTGTGGCATTCTGCACCCTGCCTGGCACAAAGCAGGCAATCTGTAGATATTTCTTTCCCTATGAGTTAGTGAATGAGTGAGTGATGAATGAATGAGTGAAATATCTAAGCCAAAAAGAAAGGAAAATTGATACTACTTTAGTTGAAGAGGCTGCAGACTGGTGTCAGGTTCATAAACCTCTAGGAACATTTCAAGACCATGAACACAGCATTAAAAGAATCCGATGTCAGTCCGACCGAAATCTTTCGTTGGGTCAATGAAATGAATCTTGCCAAGTATGGAGTGAAAATCAGAAAACTCCTGCAGTGCCGTTTGACTGCCCTTAATGCTCTGTGCTTGCCTTTGTACATTTGCTAATCTGTTTAAGGTATAATATTAATGGCATAGAACTTTAATTCCTAAGTACAGAAAATTAAAGGAGACGAAAGGCAAAATACAGAAATGTATTTGGTGTCAAGACGAAGTTCAATGAAGCATAGCGAAGATGGAATCGATTATTAAATAAACATGGAGGGAAGATGGAAAATATACCTAGATCTCTCAGTTTGAAAGGAATTGGTTTACTTGATTAGTTGCAACAGTACCACACTCAGGAAAATCTAAGACAAATGAAAGCAAAACAGAATTTAATTGAGCTATTATTTTGCAGACTTTGGCTTGGTTTCAGACAGTCTAATCAAATTGTGCTTTGCTCAAATAACTAACATTAAATGCAGCCTACCAACAGACGTTTAAAAAGAGTCTAATTGGAAAATCTACATCCTGGATTTAGTGTGTCTCATCGGGAAAAAAAATACCTTCAAATTTATATTTTGGGGGATGACACCCAAATGACAAGCATTTCTAGAAAAGTTAAATTTTTCTTCAAGGTTGCCCGGTGCTTGGGTGGAATTATCTTGAATAGTCAGAGGTGGCATTCTGGAAATTAAAGTTCTTGGAAATTGTCCAGCTCTGTGCCATATAGAGCTGTACAGAGAAATCGCCTTTATCACATTACATCACCAGAGTCCTGTTACAGTCCCTGGATCGTGTCAGGGGCCCGTGTGCTGTAAGTTATAATGAACCCTTGGAAGTCATGCAAGGCACATACTGATTGATGACATTTAAAGGTACTGTCAAGGTGGCTAGGTAATGAAGTTGACCTTCCTCCATCGTTGTCTCGGTTTCATGTTTGTATATAGAAAGAAACCATTTCACCTGCCATATTTGCTTGGAACTTTTCATGAAATCTACAAAGGGAACTTGGCTTAATAGTTAACTCTTTTCTTCCTTTAGACCAGGGGTCAGCCATTGCTTCTGTACAGGGCCAGATGGTGAATAGTTTCGGTTCTTTGGGCGATACAGTCTCCGTGGCAGTACTTACTCTGCTGTTGTCATGCAAAGGCAGCCATGATGCATATAATTACTTACTATACGTAAATAATGAGCATGCAGTATTTCAATAAAAATTCATTTGTGGACGCTGGAGTTTGAATTTCATATAATTTCCGCATAGCCCATAAAATTCTTCTTTTGATTTTTTTTTCCAACTATTTAAAAATATGAAAACAATCTTAGCGCAAGGCTCCTATGACTACATACAGACACAGGTGACAGGTCTGATTTGGGCTGGAGTTTGCTGACTTTTGCTCTAGAAGATCGGGTATGATCTCACAGATTGTCCATTGAACAAGGTTGCCTGAATGAGGGGCTGGTGAAGACTGAAATATGGCCACCATATACCAAGCCTTGCACCCCGGTATGGAACTAGCACAGCATCTTCTTGGAAGAAGGAGTGCCTTTTTTCTCACTTGCACAGGGTTGCCACCCAACCCCCATATTTCCTTCCTTTCCATCTCCTTGGTGTGACATCTGTCCACTCATTGTGGTAGGTGTAATGGCTAAACTAGTACCAACTTTCTGAGATTGAAGGAAACGGACTAGGCCGGCAGGGCCTTAGCTGGCCCGCATGATACAGAGTCATCCCTTGGTATTTGTTGCAGTTGGTTCCGGGAGCTCCCAAGGATACCAAAACCTCAGACGCTCAAGTCCAAAATGGTCAGCCCTCCATATACACAGGTTCCACATCCGCGGATTCAGCCAGCCACGGGTGGAAGTTTTGATCCACGATTGGCTGGACCCTGCTGATGCAAAACTTGCAAATACGAGGGCCGACTGTATTTATTGGAAAAAAAACTCAGCAAATAAGGGGACTCCTGCAGTTCAAACCTGTGTTGTTCAGGGGCCAGCTGTACTTGTGTGAAATTGAGGAGAGCACCCTTTCAAGACATCTTCCTGCAATCTGGAGCATTTCATAGCGTATCTGACTTTATTACATTAAAACGCTTTACTGTCATCTGCCAGAAAAATATCTTATAGATCTATAGATACTTTATAGACAGTTAAATAGTTCTAGGATGCCTCCAAATGTGAATGTCTCCTCCTTGAATCCAAAACGTAATGGCACTCCGTCCACATAGAGCCCTCTTGCAGCGCTCAGGCATAAGCTGATGCTGTTTTCCTCCGCTCTTTGCATTTTGAATCCAACCAAACATGGCTGATTTTGGCAGAGTGACGTACCTCTGTAAGTCTCCGTTTCTTACGTATGAACGATTAGTCAGTGGTTCTCAAGCCTGGAGGGACATCAGAATTAATATAATTTTTATCAGCGTCCAGATCTAGGTCTCAGAGCTTTTTAAAATATAGGTAGATTCCTGAACTCTATCTATGAATAAAAATCTTGGGATGGGGCCCAAGCATGCGTCTGTTTAAAAACCTTCGTAAGTGCTTTTCTGTGCACACCCGTGGTTGAAGACCGCTTGTTGAGGTGACAGCTAAGTTCCTTTCCAACTTGAAATCTCAACATCTCTTTCATTCTGTTTTCCCTCATTCTTTTGGTCCCCAGCCTCCTTCTAGAGTAGTTGAAATGAGCTCTCTGACTTTATCTCACCAATGTGAACAATCAGTGGTCATCAGAAGATGTTAGGGAATCCCTGGTTTTTGCCCTAGATAATTTGCACTGGACAAGAGGCAGAATGTACTACGTAAGAAGTAGGTAGGCCACCCTATTAACCTTGAAGTCCTCGTGAGAAGTCCGGGGAATGAAGACAAAGAATAATAATAACAGGTGGTGAAGGCCTATCTGGCAGGGGGGTGGGGGGGAGCGTCTAAATAGGCAGCTGATCTCCTTTTCTCTCTACGCCGTGCATTTCTGCTTGGGAATGGGCCTAGAGACCACATTTTTATGATGTGTGCCCATCTTGATGATATTTCCAGGCCAGCCCAAACTGGGAAATATACTCTAAGTCTCCCGAGATCACTAACTTGATTTCCTACCAAAGTCATTTGGATACCTTTCAGGTAAGTGTTGAAATTGGCCCCCGTCTCAGAGTCACACCTGGTTCCTAGGAGTTGAGGGCATGCCTCATTCAGGAACTTGAATGTTATTTAAAATGTAGAGTCTGTGTTTATCCAGGGCCTTGATTCTGTCAGTGCTTTATAAACAAATACCTGCTCTGCTCCTTTTGCAAAATACAGGAAGAAGAAGAAACACCAACATGGAACCAGAAAGACAAACTGGGTGTCTTACACCTCTTTACCTGTATTACGTGTATCACATATGACTTGACTTTTTAAAGTAGGAGCCTCTTCATTCTGCAACTGTTTGAGAATTTGGGGACTATTAATTGATGAAAGCAAAATGGTCTTGAAGCTGCATGGTGTATGAGGTCCTCAGGGCATTTGAAACCATTTTTCTTTAAGGTAACACCAGATGTATGAGGCCTGAATACTCACCATCTATGAGCACGCAGCCAATCTGACTTTTTTCTTTTCTTTTCTTTTTTAACATAATTTACCAGTTGGAGTTCTACCAAAAAAAAGGGATTATATTTTTTTGACTTATAAACAGCAGGTCAGAAATTTCAAAGAAAATTTCAAGAGCAGTAATTTTGGAAATGTACACAGATGAATTTGAAAATAAGTATGTCACTGCCTACACAGCTGTTTAGAATACTAGCTTAGGAGATATATACCAGGAGCCTTACCATTTTGCATGACACGGTGTCAGTTCATGCACAATATATTAATGCTTAATTGAAGATAATGTAACTGCACGTCAAAGGCATAATTAACTGGCTTGAAGAAACTCTTATGTACATCAGGATTTTGACTAATAGAAGTCTGGACAAAATTGGTTTAGGAGACAATCTTGAGACCAGCTGAGCCTTCATCTGTCTGTTCAGCTGATGGTGACAACAGCTGGAACTTCTCCCAGGGAGGGTGGGTAAGGACCACTGTGACCTCCACCATTCACAGTACCTCCTTTGAAATTGACACGTCCCTGGTTTGGCTCCTGGTTGGTCCCTGGAGCTGCTGGATAGCAGAGCTCTTGACTATCTCCTTGTCTACGGTTCGTTTCCGTCAGTGTCAGGATATCTCTGTGTCTCTTAGACCTATAACTTATATAGGAAGTATGTGAGCTGGGAGCAGGTTTTAGAACAGCACTGGGCAAACATAGACCAGTGGGCCAAATCCCACAGCTTGTTTTTGTAGGACTCACAAGCTGTTTATTATGTTTTTAAATGGTTGGAAAAAATCAAAAGAAGAATAATGTTTCATGAAAATTCCAATGAAATTCAGATTTCAGTATCCAAAGTCTTATCAGAATAGAGCCATACTCATGCATTTTGCACTGTGGCTTCTCTTGGTAGATTGGTATAGTTGTATATCCCACAAAAGCCTTAAAATATTATGATCTGACGTCTTACAGGAAAAGTGTATGGACTCCTGGTCTAGAAGTTTAGGTTTGATCTTCAGGACATCTTTGGGAGGAGATGCTTGGGAATCTAGCAGAGTGCTCATTTTATAAAGGACGCTGTATGAAAAACAAGAAAATTGTATTTTTCCCTCATGTTGGAAAAAAGCAAGGCAGCACCTGGAGGGAAACTGTTAGTGAACACAGTTATTGGACGCCAAGGCCATAGCATTCTCATGAGAAGATTATTGATCTTTATTATTATTGTCATCATCAACAAGATCTGAGTCTCATTTTGATCTTTATTAATGTAATTATCATCATCGTCAAGTTCTTGGATTCATCTGGTATTAAAGTTTATTGGAAATGATATAGCAATTCTATCTGACAGCAAGGCCCCTAGGAGGTAAATGTGAGAATGGACTAGAGGATTGACTCATTCATTCATTTACCCATCTATTCACTTACCATTCCTATTCATATCCATTATTTACCTCTTGTGTACTGGACCCTACTTAGTACTGGAATTCAGAATTGAATATTTCTTAGTCCTTATGTTGAGCTGAAACTGCAGAGAGAATTACAATACGATGTAATAAATGTACTAATAGATGCAAATGAAGGGAGCTGTGGGAACATAAAGGGACAGAGCACCTGAAATGTGACTAGTGCAAGTGAAGAACTTAATTTTTAAATTGTATTTACTTTTAATCAATTTAAATAGCCATATGTGGGAGTGGCTACCATTTTGGACAGTGCAAACAGAGAACTTTTCAATCATCATAGAAAATCTATTGGACAGTGCTATTCTAGAATGTTCTTTGGCTTTGAAAACATTTTGGTAAATATATCCTCCTGATGAAAGATCAAAAGGGTAGTCGCTTTTAATGTGGCTTCCTCATACATCTCCAAAATGTGTCTCTCTAACTTCTTGCCACGTAGTGTATCTTCCGTATCCTTCTTTTACTGAATTGCTATCAGGCAGGACAATACAAGCAATTTCTGGGAACAGCTAATGCCTCTCCCTGGAGGCTGAAGTTTTCCCTTCTAATAAGGAAAACTCCAAAGTCCTGGAAGTTTCATTGAAGGAAACCAAGCCAAACTCCTTCCCCCGCAGCAAACCACAAGACCCTTTGAAAACTGATGATTATTTTTATTTGTGCAGACTTAAGATGGAAATAAGAACTTCAAAAGAGAATTTGAAAAATACCCTTCTCACCAAAAAAGCTTAAATCATTTCCTCTGAAAGTTTCCTTCTATCGAAGGTTTACTTTGGTCCCACAGACCAGCCTCCTCCTTTCCTCAGTCTGAGGGGGAGGAACGTGACCTTGAGTTTCCACTGATGCTGCTCTAAGGGTCCCACAAGGGTCCCTGTTCTTGCCTCCTCTCTCAGGGGCAGAGACTGACACACCCTGGTTTCCTCTTGGCTTTGCTAAATACCAAATCCTTGAACATTGTTGTTTGCTTCCAAAACATGTTCATAATTGTGCCGCTCACCCCTGCCTCTCAGGCGTGAGGCTTATTAGTCTGTGTTTTATCAACAGTGATATAATGAATAATGATACGTCCATTTAGATTAATAACAGTAATCATACTAGAATTAAGTATATCGGTTTAATATGTTGATTGGTTAGGGAAAACCTGGGGTTGCCCTTAATCTTCAGCTTCAGGTATTGATGAGAAAAAATAAAGCTTAGTTGTTAAGAATCTAGAGTCAGATATACCCGAATTCACAAGCCATTTGCCAAGCTGTATGACCTTGCCCAGGTTAGTTCACTTCTGAACTTCTATAAAGTAGAAATGTCTACCCATCAGATTATTTTGGAGGATTAAGGTTGAAAAATGTATCTGCAAAGAACTGACACATGGCACTCAGAATGTTACTTACTCTTGTAGCCCTTGCTCTCATCATCCTGCTTATGCTGTTGGTGTGGTTATCACTTGTGAGATCCTAGGCTGGCCTGCGCAAAACAAAGTGGAATTTTATGTAATATTAAGAATTTTTTCAGCGGTGACCGGTGGGCAGAGAGTGACGATCGTTGTTTGAAACATGCATTTCAGAGCAGTTGGATTTAGAATGGTCATAGCTGTATTGTCATCTCCAGGTCTTTTATACACCAGATGAATGAAAGATTCTCCAGCCAAAGAAAACTGTGCTGAGTTGATGTTCACATCTGTAGATCCTCTGTACAGGGACCTACTTCACTTGCGATGGTACAGTTAGCTGCAGCTGCTGAGGAGAGAAGAGTGCGTGTGTGATGTGTTTTCTCCCTCGCTTTCCCGACACTTCCTAGTTCCCCTCCCCACGCTAAGGAAGAAGTTGTACAGTTACTTTCTTGCTGAGTTTATAGTTAGATGTGTGCAAGCAGGACCAGGGAGTACTCTAATTTCCTCGTAATTTTTTCCTTTTCTTGGGTCTTGATGTGTTGGGAAGCAAAGCATGGTTTTTGAAGTTGTCTTCTGGTGAAGCCTTTTAGTCAGAGTTAACTTGCTTCTCTGGGGACTGAGTAATTTGTCACTCTTCGTTGCGCTGTCACTTTTCCCCCAAGGGTGGTTCTCCACACACCTGCAGGACACTTGTTCTTTCACTTCTGTTTTGCCACATTATTAACTGCATTTATTTTAAAAAGGGACAAATGTTGTCTAACAGCCAGTCGGACAACTCAGATACAAATAGGGTGGTCGTGTTTTGTTGAAAAGCATGAAATTGTCCAAGAAAATGTGGAAGAAGCTTCGGAAATGGAACTAATTGAAACTAGGAATTTTGAGACTTAGGTTATGATGGGAGGAGAATGAGGGAAGCAAGAAATGGATTCCTCACTAGAGATGGCAAACTGCTGGTCCATGGGCCGGATGCTGTTTCATTCGCACAAAGTGTTGAACATGTTGTGGAATTAGTTGCAAAGGTAAAAAAGCTGAAATGTTCCCATTAAAATTCTGTTTTCCAGCTTATCCTTAAAAAAGGGGTGGGGGGGAACTGGAACAACATTTCTATATAGCGTCGATTATCTGGAGCTCAGAAATGCTACTCCTTTCTATCTCACGGTGGACTTCAAACAACCTGCTACACAGTTCCTTTCAATACCTGCCTGTCTGTTTTAGACCCCTCTTCCAAGTGACCAAAAGCTCCATTAAAAGGTCCACCCCGGAGTCAGGAGGGCTTTAGTATTCTGCAACAGGCTCACTTCAGCTCAGGGATTTCGGAGTCCTGGCTTCTTTGTCCCTGTGCATCCTGACTGTAGACTTGATGTCTTCTTTAACTGGTTGCCCAGGTGAAAATTGGAACTCAGTGTTTTTGCCTGGGACTCTGCAGTAATGATTCCCATACAGCCAGGGTGGGGCAGGGGACATGTTTTCCTATAGGCGGAAAGTATGTATTAGACCAGATGATACACGTTTTCACTTATAAGGTTTGGATACTCTGTTAGTTGCCCCAAAACTTAGTGTCTTAAAGCAAGTGTTAACATTTACGATTTCACACATTTTCTCTGGGCCAGAAATACGGGAGTAGCTTCTGGGTGGTTCTGGATCATAGTCTCTCATGAGATTGCAGTTAAAATGTGAGACTGGGGCTGGAGGATCTGCTCCTGAGACGCCTCGCACACATGGCAGGAGGCCTCAGTTCCTCATGCTGAGGACCTCTCCAGAGCCTTGCTGGAGAGTCTCATAGCATGGCAGCTGGCTTCCCCCAGAATGATCCAAGTCTTTTGTGACCCAGCTTTAGAAATTACATACCATTACTTCTGCCGTATTTATCGGTCACACAGACCAGCCCTGACGCAGTGTTGGAAAAGGCTGCACAAAGCATGCATACCAGAGGGTGAGAATCTTGGGGGCTGACCCTATTGAGAATCATTGCCTGAGTGACAGCGCGTCACGTGTCACGTCCCTCAGCTGTGTTGGACAGAAAAAAAGGGTTGAGGGCCAACTGGTGCATTGTTGGCTCAAAGCCATTGGCCAAAGTAGTGTTCACCTCACCAAAAGATTTCCCTGTGACTAATAAGAAAGATTGACTCGAGAAGAGATGAATTGCACCAAGTTGTTTGAGGCATTCGATTTCTTTCTCAAATTCTCCATATTTCCTCCACTCCTTCCCCTTTGAACCTTGAGAGGTTGTATATTCTCAAAGGTGTGAGAGCTTGGAGGATAATAACAAAGTGATTTTAAGGCAAAATCAGTAGTTCAGCATTTCCATCCAGTGGCCTCTCTAGCATCAGTATCTAGAGGTTTGACGTTATTAGAATGATTTTGTAGTTGTTAGGTGGTCAGATGGGAGGCTAAGAAGGACAAGTCCTTGCAGAGACTGGAGCAGAGGTTAGGAGATTTCCCTGTCCAACCTCTGACAAATTACTGGGTGATAGGCCTTTTTGATAAGGACCAGTCAAACCAGACAGGTTCTCTGAACTCATGGAGCTTACGTTCTTATGGGACGTTAAACTGGTATGCAAAATTAATAATAATAATAATAATCGCCAGATGTCAGATAATGACGAAAGCTATTAAGAAAACAAACCTGGTTAAGATCTAGACAGTGCTGATGAGATAGGTTCCCATGGTAGATTGACAGGCCAGGCAAGACCTCTTTGAGTGGAGACCTCAGTTGAGTTAGAGGCTGAGTCTTGCATGTGTCTAGAAGAAGAATATTTCATATCGAGGGGGCAGCAGGTGGAAAATCTGCCCCCCACCCCCAGACAGAAACAAGCTTGGCTGGGTTTCCACAATTCATGAGGTCTCCATCCGCTCTTCAGCACCAAGGTGGTCAGCACCGCACCGCTTCCTGTTGACCATTGGCTCTGCTCTCCTGTCCATAATCTTGTAGTCCTGACCTAGCCTTCTTCTCTAAAGAAGTACTTTTGCGTGCCCAACAAGATTCACATGGGAAGCACATTATGCTGTGGTGGGTCTATGTGTATTTCCCCTTTTTCTCCCCACCGAGATTTTTACAAAACTTCTGTATGCAAACAGGTATTTTTGTTTGTTTCACTTGAGTCGCTTTTGCATAATATAACAAGCCCATGATTTCACATGTACAGTAATTCATAGAAAGTGATAGTCATCTTGCTTAGACACCTTAGTTCTCAAAACTAGCTTGCTAAATATAGTACCTTCTCAGCCCCATATAAGGTGGCATAAAAAAAAGAAAAAAATAAAGGTCAAAGTTTCCCCACCCACGAATTTGGTTATAAAAACAGCAAAGCAGGGTTTTTTCTGAACTTGAATCAGTAAATTTTTAATTTAAATAGTATCCTGTTTTGACAAAGTGCTAAACCACAGAAGTCTCAGAAAGACACTGTTAAGCTTGTGTCAATACCTGCTGGCATCTCTCAACAGGAAGCTTGGGATGGCTTTTGTTGTCATTGTGTGATACACCAACAAGGAATGTGTGCCCTTATTTGCTGCATCCGGGAAATGGTCAGAAGTGCTCTGGTGCGGCTGGAACCTGTTGACATTAATCTGTTGCATAACCCTTTGCCAGACAAAAACCTGTATTGTTTCTTGTGTTCAGTTCATCGCCATTATATTCGGGGCTTTGGGAAGCGTGCTTCCTGAGCAAGACACAATGCAGTCACACTGACTCTCTTCCCTGACCCACCCAGCGGAGCCCTGAGCCTGCAAACCTTGCCCACCTTGGTCTTGGGATCGCATTACTTGTACAGTTCAGCTACGCGGGGCCTGCACAGTGCTTGAAAGGCTTGGACTCTCCCTTAGAAATCCAAGATACTAGAAGAGCTCTTTGTCGGAATTCATTCCCAGCTCTCTTTCAGTTTGTTGCATGTTGAAGACTTCAGTTACATTTTACTGTAAAGGTGACTGCGTTTTCCTTACGGGGCCTTCAGGGTAAACAGCCGTTCGTTTCCACCTGTGAACACACATGTAGCTTGTGTTGGGGTAGGGTGTGTGGTGCTTCCGAAGTCATTATTTTTCTGTAATGTTTATGCTCCGTGGCTGTGCATATATCAATTCTATGCCCCAGTGCTGGATGGAGAGGTAGCCTGTAATTCCAGCTGAATGTGTTCCAGTTGAAAGTAGGCCGGAGTGGAAGCAAGGGATAGATCAAGCAAATAGCTTTTAATTTTACATCAGTTGGTTTTCTGCTTTGCTCTGGGGCAGAAGTTTGCAGCCCAGCGTTGCGTTAGATGTCACTCACGATCTGGAAGAGAGGCATTCTTGGAAAGTGTCTGGCAAGACAGGACTCAGGTTTTCAATCCCTGACTCTTAGTGACTGATGGGGAAGTTGGAGGTGGCTTCTCCTACTTCTCCTACTTCTCCTGCAGTCTACGATTGCAGCCCTTATCTCCTAGCTAGAGATGCTGGAGATTAGAAAAGGCGACGACGATTCTAGATTCTTCAAGGATAAAATTAGCATGACATTTATTAAATGTGTCCCCCACACACTCTTTTTTTCTAAATAAATTGCATAATAATGACATTGGTAGATTATGTTGTCACATGAAGAATTAGAAGATTCCCTTTCAGGCAAGGCTCACAAATCTCTCCAATATGGAATTAACTGACAATCCTCCGTGGGTAATCTACCACCGCTGAGGCACAGCCAGAGAGGGCAGAGACTTCTTTTTGTCTCCTGCCCAAGGACAAACAGTGGGAGAGGCCAACTGCCAACATGAGATGCAATTTCAGGTTTAAAGCTACAAATAATACAGTTATGAAAGATTACAGTTATGAAAGATTTCAATCTGATGTTTTAGTTCAGAGTTTAGAATTGTTGGCCATGCAGTCAAAAGAATTAGCCTGGCTTTAAAAGAGGTACAAGAGGACCATGTCTGTTTCCCGACCTGCCACTGTGACCTTGGGCAAGATCTTTAACCTTTTCACTTTTGTTTGTGTTTCTATGAAGTGGCTACAATTGGTAACCACCTGAGGAGCTGAAGGCAAGGACCATTTGAAAACTGGAACATAGGGCATCCAGCCTGAGACACCCAGCATGTGACATGCGCTTAACCAAAGATGCTGATAATGTTATGATGGACTTGTTTATGATGACTTTAAGACACCAGGTTATTATTGATGTTGTTAGTAAAAATCTTAAGCCATAGGACCTCATTCATTTTTGGCTAGAATTTCATAGTAATAGGAGAATAACTGAAATTCTGAATGCCACACATTAGTAAGATTAAATGAAAAAGCTAATTAAGGTTAAATGAAAAAGTTAAATGGAAGAACAGAAGTAGCTCCAAGGTGTTGATGAGCTGGATAGAAAGATCATTGAATGAAATAAATAAACCACTAACAGAGAACAACTATTTTATGCCCAAACAATGATTAATTTTTTGAGTTTTTTAAAAAAAATCATTTTATAAAGGAGAGATTAAAGCCTTTTAGAATTAACATTATTTAAGGGGAGGTTCATCTGTAAAAACCTATCCTGTTAATATGGCCTGGTCTCAGTAACTGATTGCAAACAATATAACTTACACGCTGGACGTTTTGAAATGTGCCACCAGGAAGACAGAATGTATGTCCCTAGATTACAGTCCTCAGTCGGTTTCCACTGGGGACTGGTTCCAAGACCCCTTGGATACCAAAGTCTGAGGGTGTTCAAGTCCCTTATGTAACATGGTGTAGCACTGGCGCATAACCTACACACATCCTCCCATGAACTTGATTGATTTTGATTGATTGATTGATTGATAGGTTCTTTTTTTTTAATGTCTTTATTGGAGTATAAATGCTTTACCATGTTGTGTTAGTCTCTCCTGTACGACAAAGTAACCCAGCTATATAATCATTTGTAGATCACTTGCAATGCCTAATACAGTGTAAATGCCACATAACTCATTTCCCGTTTGCGGCAAATTCAAGTTTTGCTTGTTTGAAACTTGCTGGAATTTTTTTTTTTTTTCCTGAATATTTTCGATCGGCAGTTGGTTGAATCTGAAGATAAGGAACCCACGGAGAAGGAGGGCCAACTGTATGTGGATGAAATAAAATAGTTGCTAACAGATTTTGTAAATCATTTATTGCCAGACTCTATGAAAGTATGATTGTCATAGTTTGGCCCATTGGACCTAGAAAAAAAGAGAAACTTTAATGTCGAATTCAGGAGTGAAGAGTTAGTGCAGGGTTTGTGGGAAAGGACAGTAAAAGAATTTTGAGTGAAAACCCATTGGACCACGAAGTCTTAATTATACTTTCATCATGAGACCGTGGGGGGTGGATTTCTTTGTGGGTTTTTTTGTTTGTTTGTTTTTTTAAGGCGGTGAAATGTCTTGAAGAAATTCCCAGGGCTTATGTGAGTACGAGGCATTGTGTTGATTTTTAAAGTGAAGTTGCAGGCCCACCTGATAGGACACTTGTAAATTTGGGTGACTGAAAGAAAAATGCACATATGGTGAATTGAAACTTAGTGATTGATCCGTGGCTGGGACAGTTTGAGTATACTTGGGGTTGACTTGGGGAATCCCTCCCAGAATGGCATCACATGAACCAAGAGTTGCTACTGGCATCATGTGCTTTATAATTTGGTGTTTCCCTCTTGCTATGCTTTTCAAGGTTGATTGAATGTATTAATATAACTACTTCCTAATCTCCCTGTGGAAAGAGGTACCTGTATTAGTCAGATGCAAATGTCACAACCCAACTTAGACTGGTTGGTAATGGGGGAAAGTCTGTTGGCCCACAGAACTTGAAAGTTCAAGGGTTAGCCTGGCCTCAGACACAGCTGGGACTGGGCAATGTTATCAGGACTTAGTCTAGCTCCATTTTTTGTTCTGCTTTCTTTTTGTGTTGGCTTCATTCTTTGTCAGATTTTCCCTTTGCTGAGCAGGATGGCTCCTGGGAGCCCCAGACTGACACATTTACAGTTTAGCAACTCTGGGCAAAAAATCGGTGTCTCTTGCCCAGTAATTCCAACGAAAATCTCTGAATTGACTGAATGACTTGAGTCATCTGTGTATGAACCAATCACTGTGGTCAAGGGGTTGGGAATATGCTGATTGGCTGGGACTGTGAGCCATGTGCCCACCTCCAGATTACCCTGGATAGATTGGCTCCATTAAAACCACATAGATCCAGAATCAATATGGGTAAGTTGTTGTACCTCAGTTGTCCTTTTCGAAGATGGAGGAGTGGATGCTGCGTAGACGTCTTACCCCACATCACCTTAAAGAGGGTGAGGCGTACCATATTGTTACTTTGAGCCAGTCAGCAAGTTTAGTGGAAAAATCACTTCCTTAAGAGTTAGGTAACTTGACGTTCAGTCCCAACCCTGTGACACACTGCTCACAAAGCTTGGGAGAGCCGTGTAAATTAATTTCCTAGGACTCGGTTTCCTCATCAGAAACCAAAGACCTAGAATAGTTCTGCAAGTCCCTTTGTGCTGAAAAAAAAAAGTCCGCATTTCAAGCTTAGACTTCATATTTATCATGGTTTTCATATTATGCTCGTTTCATAACATGTTCTACACTCTCAGCGTTGTCTGATAGAATTTTCTACAGTGATGGAACTATTCTACATCTTTGCTGTCCATTATGGTAGTTTCTAACCTTATTGGCTATTAGGTACCTCACATGTGGCTGGTATGACTGAGAAACTGAATTTTTTATTTTATTTTATTTTACTTGACTTAAATAGATAGCCACATGGGACTAGTGTCTCCTAGATTAATGGTCAAGTAGAGTTATGTGAATTTTAGACAAAAGTAGAAGTTGACTTGACCTTCTGTGCCTTTGGTAATTAAGTTTATTTTTCATTCATAATTTGTAGTTAAAATAAAAAGTACCGGTCATTCCACCAAATACAGAAAGACTGTTGTCCCCCAACCAAAAAAGAGTGTTGTGTTGGAGGTTGATTATTTTAGTTTTTGTGGTTCTTCATATATCTCCCCTGCCAGGTGGTATGAGGCAATGGAAAGAATGCTTAATTAGCAGTCAGAAGTTTTGGGTTCTGGTGTCGGTTCTGCCGGTAACTACTCAGATGTATGACCTTTGGCTAGTCATTTTTCCTACCTGGGCATGAGTTTTCTCATCTGGAAAATGAGGGGGTGGGTTTAAAATGATCTCTCCATCTATTCCAGATCAAAGTTTCTATGATTCTGAGTCTTTTTCTTCGTTCTCATGGCCAGGATGGTGGCCGAGGGTTTCTCTTTGTGTAGTTGCTGAGTGTACTACGTCCGGGTGATGGAAACAACTAGGGAGATACCTTGGACCCTTGGATCTGAAAGAACCCTGAGGAAAGTCAAGGTCTGCTTCAGTATTGTTTAGTTTTCTAATCCAAGATAAATCTAGAAAATAAAGAACAGGTAGCATTTAGCAGTGCATACTTGATTCAAAAGGCAGTTTAGTCTGAAATGGCCTTGTTTTGCTACTTCCAGAGTTGAACGTGGAGGTCACGGTTTCAGAGAGGGTGTTTGTAAGATGGGCCAAAGTGAAGACTATTGAGTGAGGGAGAGAGGGGAAGGATTGTTAGCCGAAATGAGCTTGAGACGTTAGTTCATCAAGTAAAACCATAACTCCTACTGCTTGGCAGGCCTGAAGAAGGAGATTCAGGTGTGAGACATTCTTTGGTACCCAGGGAAGTTAGGGTTAAGGAAAGATGTTTGGAGTGACTTCATCTGTAGAAGGTTGGATTTTGAAGGAGGAGATGAATCACAAATGAAGAGAAAGAGGAAGGAAAGAACATTGGCCAGATTTGCAGGAGCAGGTAGGAGGATGTGAAGTGTTCCAAAGGACAGTGTGGTAGGATGTGTCAAACCAGTACAGAGGGAGAGAGGCATCAGCTGGGGCTGAATAGAGGCAAGATGCTTATTTGGTGATTTAATTTTGATGTTTGGTAATGACATAGGCTAATTGTGTTGTTGTCGTGTGATAAGGTGGCAGGGTTAAAACATGTATTGATGCGGTCATGCTGGTGAATTCCCATTGAAAATAAAAGCTCCTATACCCTGTCTCCATAGGATCGTTCAGACACGGTTGCATCTTGTAGCTTTATTTTTATTTTTTAACTGGCTATCTTTATGTATGGGAACAGTCATCTCCAGAGATTCATTTTCATTTCAAAAAACTTCTAAAGGTGTTAATTGCATTTTTCAAAACTCTTATGTAATTATTTAAAATTATTCCACCGGCACCATAAATCAGAACTTTTCCCATTATATCGCCAAGGAACATTTATGACCTGTTTAGACACTTTTGATTTATAGGTTTAGGAAACAAGAATATAGAAAGCATTGCCAAGTCTTAATTTGGAAATTTCTTCAGCCACGTCTGTTCCTGCAGAAAAGAGGAAAAGAAAGCTGGTGGGAGAGGTGATTGGGAGCTGTGGCCTCACACACACCAGTGAGACGTGAGAAAAAGAGGCACAACACCCAGTTTGGGGGACCTGCTCTGAAATGAGCAATTAGGGTGTCTTTCACGAGTTGTTTAATCTTTCCAGGCGTTATTTTTAAATGCTGGTTCCAGGTAGCAGGGTGCTTACTGAGTGAGTTATTTAACTTTCTTGACCTCAGTTTCCCCATCTGTTAAATGTAGATTAATCATAGCATCTGGATTGTGGCACTGATTAAATAAGTTTGTTGATTTCTGCATTGAGAAACATTCGTCTCTGAAGCACGTACTAAGATGCAGGCAGCGTGTTAGGTGTCATGTGAAGGTGACGGGAGGGGTCAACACTGACACTGCGCCCGACATCGCCTGGTGCTTTCGGTCTGGAGTAGGCTGATACCACAGATAAATGCGAATGACCCCTGGTGTGAAACTCTTCTTGGTAATTGTCAAATAGTAACGGTAGCAACCCCAGTTTAGATGTTATGAAACGCTGGAGTACACACATTTAGAAAACTGTGCACAGTACCTCTGAAATCGCGCGATTCTAGCCATTTAGCGATGGTACAAATTGCATGTGGAAGAAGGTTAAGGAAGAGTTAATATTCGGAGCTGAAGAATCATGCTTTTTTTAAAAGTCTCAGCAGGCTGAAATTCTGGATCAGAATGAAAAAGATCTTTCACGGGCATAAATGCACAGCCCATACCCTTGCCCAAGTGCAGAGTAAAGAGCTCTAACTTACCAATGGTTCAGATGATAGTTAGGGGATGATTGTAAAACCTGTAGGAGCCAATTGTGCCCTACTGAGAGGCGGGGGGCACCGAGGACCCTAGGCTGCGTTAATAGCGTAATGAAGAATTGAGGCTCTGTCCTCCTTGGGGGACAGATGACGCTTGGCCTGCTGTGCTTATTTCTGGATGCTGCATTTGAAGGGGGTAGGGGCAGACCAGAGCGGAAGGCCTTGTACGTGACGTGTCAAAAGCTGTCCTGATCTCTGAAACAAAACCAGGTCTTATTTGGTACTTTAAGGGGAAGGACAAAACCAAGACAGTGTGAGGCCCTGGTAGGAAGGGGCAGAATCACTCTGGTGCAGGGTTAAATTGAATCATCCCTTGGAATTAACTTGGTCCCTCAGTGGGCAATTCCCAGAATCCAGGTGACCAAAGAGAAGTAAGGTCTTGCCAGCACTGGGTGTTCAGCCACTGTTTGTGGCTGTTCTGTGGCCCTGATGAAGTGTGGGCTGTGGCCTTTCTCTAGGTTTTTTCCTGCGTCAGGCAAGAGCTTCCAGTAGCAGAGACAAATGAAGTAGAGATGCCTCGAGCAATGAACATCCTTTTTCAGGGTGTCTGGTGTTGGCAGCAGCTCAGGAAATTGCTTTTCCCGCCCTTCCAGCCTTATCTCCATTCAGGATTCTTTTTATTTGACGAAATTAGCAAGACAAATGGAAGACGGATGATTTTTTTTAAAAATCTGGATCGCTGTCGACCTGCAGTAGGTACAGGACTACTGCATGTATTGGACTTAGTGACTTGAGTTTATTCACAGCTATAAAATGTGAAGTGGTTCATGTAATCCTTGAATCATAGTTAATATTCAATTTGTCTTTTTTAAACTTTCAAAGAATCTGATTGATCATTGATTGCTCTATATAAGTCCTTTTTTTTTTTTTTTGGCATGTGGGGTCACTCCATCACGAAATTGTCATCGACAAGATTTTAGCCCCTGACTTGGTGACATATAGAGGTGCCTGTCTTGCCGTTGAATATGCGTGGCGCATATAGAGATGCTGTTATTTTAACATGCACTTAGTTGTTTCTTCTTAGCCCTATACTACAAGTTGAGAAAGAAGAAGGAGTGTGGAATTTGTCTCTTGGAGCTTAGAGTTTAGAAAAAATATGCGCATGAAACAAATAGAATGAGAGAAGGAAGGAAAAAACGAACAAAGGAGAGAGAAAGAGAAAACATCAATTCGTTTGTTTATTCATTTGTTTATAAATTCATCAAATATTTGTTAAGGGGCTGTTATGTACCAGGCACTCTTTTTGGCATTTGGTGAGTTCATTACTATTTGATAGAATGTGGAAATGTCCAGCATAGACAGTAAATGCGGCAGCAGCTCAGGGAAGTGATACCACCCCCAGAGTTAGCGCCATGGGCGAGAAGATGCCTGAGTTGTAGAGTGGCCTCTTCCGCTGTCTTACATGTGTACGTGTGTTTGTTTTTCTGTCGAGGAGGATGATTTGCCTAACGGAGGAGTATTTTTTGTTCAGACGCGGCTCCTTTCTCCCTTTCTGTAACGTGCGATTTCACAGGTCTAGATAGGACTTGAGTTGTCCTTCCTGCACCCACTTAGTTCAAAAGGAACACGTGAATAAAAATGAGCGAGAGCCACCTTCACCCCAGCACAGTGAGGCTGCCTTCGGAGAACTCGCACCAAGACCAGACCTCAAGGTTGAGGGATAGGAGCCTTGCTGCCCAGAGGGAGTGACGTGTCCAAGGCCAATGGCGGTCTTGACTGCGCTGGTTTTCTTAGAGCTCTCTTTCCTCTCCTGAGGGCTTAGCGTACAAGACCTTAACGCTTTGTAAGTTTTGCCCCTGTATTAGATATGGATTCTCTTCATGCTTTCGTTCTATCTAACTGTATGATAAGATGTCCACATCTGATGCAGCGTTATTTAGACCCTTTGGTGACCAAAATATCTCATCCTTGAGTCTGTGCCCCTTAGCATCCATACTTTTGTTTCTGTGTCAGACTCACCCTCCAAAAACTCGCAGAGTCAAAATCCCTGGATCGGAAAGATCGGAAGCAACGGGTTTGAGAGCATGCCACGACAAGAATACAGAACACCACCCTCTGCAGACTTAGGGGAAAGTGTGTGTGTGTGGGGGCGGGGGGCTGGGTGTTTGAGCCAGCTCAGATCAAGGTTGGCAGAGTTCATGTTACATACTGGACATGATCTAGATGAAGAGCAGAGACCATGCCCTGAATGGGAAGAATGAGGAGAGGAAGAGATGAGATGAGAAATTCGGGTGAAATTGAGAAAAAGAAGAAAAACCCTTTGATCTCAAAGAAAGGGAGTTGTAGCAGGAATTATAATTGCCCCAGCCTTGTCGAATACCTTGCAGTTCCCCGGTGTTAATGGCTCATGCTGTCTCCCGTGTGAACGTGTGTACACACTCTTCCCAGTAGCTGAAATATCCTTCCCCAGCCCTGCCTGCCCAACTACCTGGGACAGACCCATTATCCTTAAATATGCAGCATAATCCTTGTCTTATTCTCAAAGCCCCTTTATGCCCTAAGGCCAAGGAGAGAGCCCCTCTTCTCTGCCCTTTGCCTGGGTGTCTCTCTCTTTTTAATTCAGCAGATGATCAAATGATGGCTGACGCCATGCCATGCACTCTGAGAACACTGAGAGGGTTCTGCTCCTTACCTTGGGTGATGAGGGTGTTGGAAACGTTGAAAGGGAGCTTAAAAGCAGCTCATTAGGTCAGAGAGCCCTGATCGTTTGGGTGTAAGCGGAGCCCCCTCCGGGGCCGTGGTGGCTGAGATTCCACCAAAGGCTTTCCCTTCCCAGAGACAGTGGTAGCAAAGTATCATCCAAACACAGACTGAGGGTTCCGTAAGTTAGGTCTCACGTTGGCCAGCCTGTGTGTTCTCAGCGCTCAGGGCAGACCCCTCCACGGATTATCCCAGTGGGTCCTTGAGCGTTCATTTAAGAAATCAGCAAACACCTCCACACCCCCAAGTGATGACATGGCTGGGGGATCTGGCGAACCCCGGTGACCTGGAGCTAGAAGTGGGGCTGCCTCATGACCCTGGATTTAAAGAACAAAACAACCAAGTGCCTCCTTGCATTGTTAAGGTTCATTGGACGAAAGGGCTACTGCTACTTAGTTCAAGTTTGGAGTTAGGGTTGATACTAACACAACACAGAGTTTTGGAGTTAGGGTTGATACCACGTCACAGAAAAATAAGAGGTCGACGAGAGTAAAAAAACAAAACAAAACGAAGCAAACAGTTTGCCTTCTGGTACAGTATTTCATTATAGCAAAAGGGAAAGATTGAAGGAAAAGCAGTGTGTAGTAACAATAAGAATGGTATTAGGAAACATTTAAGTGTTTCCCAGGCATTGACCCATTTTATCACATTTCATCCTTGCAACAACCCTCTGGGAAAAGTCCTGGGAGTAGTTCCCTTCATAGATGTAGAAACTGAGGCACTTAGAGACGAATCATTTACCAAAAGTACAGTCAGGAAGTGGTGCAGCCAGCATTAGAACCCATAGCAGTCTCTCTCCAGAGCTGTCACAGGGAAGTGGGTGCCTTTTATGATCAGGGACATAATAAGTCCCATCACCGTGATGTTCCATCTTTATATCTAAGATGCTGTTGCCAGGAGAGCTCCAGCCCCGTCCAGGCTAGGGCTGCTAGGACACTGCCTGGTGCCCAGCGATGTATTGGAAGAAGATGAGAAGTCTGTCTACCTGTTTGTCTGTGTGTCTGTCTCTTCTCAATAATGGAAATGGGAGTGTGAGGGGTTCCTTAATCAAGGAGAAGTAACTCAAGACAGCGCCTGAGCCCTTGTTCCACTGCCTCTCCTCCCAGCCCGGTTGTGGCTGCAGACAGATTCAGGGCCAATTTCACGTTCACGTGGTGGACCAGGGTTGTCACTGTGGATTCCTGTAAGAAGCAAAGAGGCTATCAGAATTTTACCTTTGTATTATTTCAGGTTCTATTCATGCTGACCAATCAGTGGCTCTTTGTCACATCTGTTTGCCAAGTGAGTAAAACTGGACCCGCCTCTTTGTTCTTCCAGGCCTAGTTCTAGCCCCCAGCCTGGTCTCCAGCTTGGCGTATGGTACAGAAGCCTTGTTTCAGAGTCATTCAAGTCCCACTCCTCTCCTTACTAGCTGTGAGATACTGGATAAGTCATTTCAACTCTGAGAGCCTGTTTCTTCATCTGTTAAGTGGGCACAGTAATGCCTCCTTCAGGGGGTTGTTTTGAGGATTAAGAGATGTTATGGAAAGTGCCAAACCCATCACGAGCTCCCGGTGAATATGTGCCGCATTTCTCAGCCATCCTGTTACCAGGCACCAGCCCTTCCCTCTTTTTCCCTTTCTTTGGCAAACCCTGTTCCGAGGTCCTGGTACACACCTCCTGATTTGTAGCCGGCAGGCTGTTTTCAGTACTCCCAACACCGCCTCCTTGATCATGACTGGCTTTGGGCTTTGTTTTCTTAGCTCTTATCTCAAAGTCACCTGAGCTCCGTAACCAGGAAGCGAGAGGCTCCCTAAGGCAGGACTGAGCTCTGGCGGGGAGAATCACACCCCTCCTCTTTCATCCACCAGCCAGGTGACCTCAGACGAGGCTCCTTGCTGACACCGGAGAGGTTGCTGGGTGCTATGCACTTGTGACCAGGTGCTCGCCAGGCATCAGATCAAAGATGCACACCAGTGCTCTCGAAACAGGGAAACTGAGTTTAAAGATTGACACCCACACACACACACCTCAAAAGTAATAAAAGAAACCTCTGTCCGCTGCGAGGCAGATAATTGCTCCCATTTTACAGATGAGGAAATACAAACAAAATGAACTTTTGTGACTACCTAGTTTGCCGGTGAGTAGCAAAGATTGGATTCAAACCTGCATCTCTCGCACTGCAAACTCCAGGTAACCTTCTCCACGTGCCACGGTATATATATATAAAATAGGATTCCTGTTCGGTAGGTTATCATGAGAAGGAGGAGGGAGTATGTGGCGGGGCTTTGCCGCTTCAGAAGGCTGGCCAGAGGGAAGGACTATAGCTGTTGATGTTTTACACTGTATGTGCGGAGCCGGGAAGACGTCAGGAGTAGCCTGAGGTAGAGAGAAGACAAGTTGGAGGGGAGAAGTTGGTAGGGCAGTGGGATGGTGAATGGATAGGAAAGGGTGTCAGAGGACACTTCACCACAGAGCTCCCTGATTTCAAAGGCCTGGCCTGTTGGGTTGTGACATTACATAGATGTGTCCTGACCCATCTCAAAAATTGGACCTCGCTGAATTTAATTAAGATCAATTAGACATTCCTCCTATTGTTCAAACACACAATACCTTATTTGTCTGAAAAGAACAAAGTTCTGTATGACCTGAAAGCTTCCTGCTTCATCTATTGCTTTTCCTCAAGAGGGATGAAATGCCATTTAAAACAATAAAAAATAAATAATTGGCCTGCAGGCTGGACTGTCTGCTTTTCTGTATGCATTTTCTTAAGACGAGAGTTATCAGATCTCCAAAGGAATCTAACATCTCTGTGATGCTGTGCTTCCTTGCAAATTTCCCTTTTCGTCCAGCCCAAACCTTACCTGTGGCTTCAACCTGAGATGGAAATGCCAGCCCCCACCAGTAGTTACCTGGCGCATAAAGCTTTCCTCTCTCCTTTCCGATAGGAAACAGACAGAGGCAGGTGAATGGCTTGCGAGGTTGGACCAGAAATTGAGAACATTGTTTTGGTGGGAGCAGGCGTGATGGAAAGAGAGAGCTTTGATGGTTAAAGAAGAGGGGGAAAAAAATCACAAGGAGAAAGGACATAAATAGGTTTGGAAATCAGGTGATTTTAGCCTCCTCCTCTGAGACCCCCACTCAATTCACCAAGTCCTAAAGCATGTTAGTGACTTATTCAATGGAGCGCAAGTTACTGATGTTTCACAGGGTTTATGACCTAGAGAGAATCAGAATAAGAGCTTTTGAGTTGTTTTCCAAAGAAGTTTTCCCTCCCTTTGTTCCCTGACATTCTGTTGACACAATAGTGCCAAAGATTCAAGAGTTCTCAAATACTGTTCATATTTTTTAACTATATCCTTGGTAGTTTTATATATGATATTAACTGTAAGCTAAAAAGTACCTAGAAATTAGTTTCTCTGCTAGGGTAAACTGTGTACCTGACACATAATAAGTAGTTAGTAGTGATAGTTTTTGTTATTATTATTATTAAAGAAAAAATGGAGAGTATCTTATCCATCTTTCTCTTTGTTTAGGTGAAGTATGGAGTCTCAGAGAGGTGAGGGGATGTGAGCACAGTCACACTGTTGGCTCATGACAATATCATTGACAGACCCCCATGTCCTGTCTAATACTCCTACATCGTCTCAGGGTTAAACAGAGCACTTGAGGCCACTTTGGACTAGAAGAGATCTGCCTACCTGTTGATGGACCTGTTGGGAGACTCCCAATTTGGAATTGTTTGCGAAACTAGCTGAGCTTTCAAAGAGTGGGAAGTGGACGCTGAGGGTTGTGGACCTTAAGGTCCTGCTTCAGATTCTGTCCCTGAGTCCATACACAGTTCCTCTCTTCCCAGCCTCCCACTTCCATCCCCTGTCCCCTGCCAAGAACTGCCCTCCTCACTTTTCTCTAGGAAAGATGACCAAATCTTTGGATTTTTCTGTGGTCTCTTTTCAAGGCAGAAGTGTGTGTGTGTGTGTGTGTGTGTGTGTGTGTGTGTGTGTGTGTGTGTGTGTAATCGGTGACTATTAAGGAAAGAAAAGCCATAGAGAGCTATAGGGCCCCACAAAGGGTTTTCGATGTCACAATTTCTATGCCACACAGTGTGGAAGGCAATTATCTTTCGAGGGGATTCCGCAGCCCTGCACGGGCTTCCCTGGTGTAAGATTTATTGTCAGCTGCGTCGCGTGTTCGTTATAAGAGCATTTACTCGGCATCTAAAGCGCTGTCAAGAGTGCTACTTCCTGAACGCTTCTGAGGTTGCAACTGCGAAGCTTCATTTTCCCGTCTTGGAGATATATTTTTGAAATGGGATGCAGGGATTTGTAAGGCCTCGTGCTTCCCATTGACGCTGACAGGAGCTGCCGCGTTCAACCCTTGCTTGCTGCCGCGGAAATTCACCAGCTGATGCCCAGAGCCCTCCTCCCTACACGCCTGGCTCGCACACCAGGGCACCTGTCGTGGGGAGCGAGCCTGGCAGCGCGTCCCGTTGTTTGGGGGGGGACTCACGCCAGCTCATCAATCTCGGAGTTAACTGTTGTCTTACTTAAACAAAGGATAGACGAAAGCTCTTCTTTTCCTCCTTTTTTTTTTTTTTTTTTTTTTTATCCCTCTTCCTTCTACATGGATCTTATGAATGCCTGAGGAAAACTTGAGCCACGAGCCAGCTAAATATACTGTATCATGAATCCTTAGGGACCACTGAAATGGGAACAGTGGCCCTTTACTGCTAAGAAGGTGTTTTATTGAAAATGCACCGACATACCTCTCCCCGGAGACGGAGCAAAGGAGGAGGCAGGATGCCCGGCAGTAATACAGGTGGTTCTCTTAGGTGAGCTAAAATGCAGAGTTTGGCAGTCCTGTGCTCTGAGCCAGCCGGCAGTAGAGTAGACGGATGGGCATTTTTACATTAAAGGTGCCATGTTTCACCCTCTGCGTCTCCTCCCACCACCACCCCCCGTTTTTTTTAAGTGTCTTAATTTATATATTCCAGTTAATAGTTCATTACGTGGCCTTTCTCTCTCCAGCTTTTGAAAGTTATCTTTGGAATAAGTTGAGGTAGTCGAAATGTCCTAGTCCTGGCAGGCTTACCAGCAGAGGGCAGGCGTAAAGAAGGTTTTGACATGAGGGTGTGTCAGCCTAGGGTCACAGGAGGGTGGCGTTGGCTGGGAGGGAGACTGGTGAGCATTGTTCGGAGGGCAGGATGGAACACGCTCCCTCTGCCTCTTCGCAGGCCTGCTGCGCACCTCGGGTCACCCGAAATACTGACTTTCCTGCCTAAAGGTGGCCAGTGCCTTAAAATGATACTCAGCGATTTCTACATAATTAAACATTTAAAAAAAATTCAAATGTCATCTCATCACCCAAGAGCCATTTTTTTCTTTTCCCCTTCAGTGACCCTGTTCTGCTTGTGCCTAAAATCGAGAGTTTGCACATGGGTGTGTCGTCAGCACTGTCACTCTTCGGGGGGTGGGGGAGGGGGGAATAAGGCCTCGTGCTTAATGGTGATAGTGATACTTTCTTCCTGATACCTGGAGGAAAGAGCTCTTTGGGAAACGACCTCCTGCCCTAAAACATGTCCCTTTTTGAGGCTTTTGTGCACCTCGGTGTAATCTGTTCTAACCTTATGGTAGAAGCGATCCAGTTATACATTGTACATTATATTAAAACGAGATTATAGTTTGAGCATAAATCAGAGAGAGTAATTTGTTACTGTCAATCAGATGCAGAGTTTGGAATGGATGTTGGCCATTTTTCTTTCCCAGACATGATTTTGTTTACCGGTGACATTCTATGAATATCTTTACGTTTCGAGTGAGGGACTTTTTTTTTTTTTTTTTGGAGAGGGTGGTACATGTTTTCCATAGCTTATGTACCCATCATATTCATAAGTCACCTGAATGTTGACATGTCACAGTGTGTATCTAGAAAATTAACCAGGAGCAATCGCATTATAAAAGGTTGCATCCAGTGAAGATGCTGATGACAGTTTGGAGGGTGTCACGGGAAGAAATGTAAACTCCTTTGCAAGAGTGAGAACTTGCAGTCTTTTCCATTGGCTGAGCGGCAGCAAGAGAAAAGCAACATAATTGCCTTCATTGTCTACAGACATAACAGCGACATAAACAATAGCAATCTGGAGCTAACTGCCTTAGCTCCCTGTAGATGGATGATGTATTAATTTATATTTTTAAGTAAAAGCCCCACTTAAATCAAGAAGGAACGGCAGGTCCTTGGAGACAAGTGCCCAAATGTCCGGAATCGGGCATGTCTGTTGCAGTTTAGTCTCTCTAATTGGCTGCTGGTTGGCGGTCTTTGGAGACATGAGAAATAACTAAAGCAGGGCTCCTTCTGGAGAGACTCGCTTCCCTGGGCAGGTCATCAAGCCCACTTCTGGGGTGAGGGGCCTAAATTCTGTAGTCCTGCTCTTTCAGTGTGTTCTCCTCTAGCAACAGGGTCAGTTGGTTGAATCTCTTTAAGTTGTCGTTTCAGAATATGTTCTGGGTACTCCACGAAACGAATGGTTAAAAAGAAAGGAAATAAGTGTTCAAGGAAGGGCTGTTTAGAAGAAGATGGGGAATTGAATTAAGATTTTGGCCACTTGAGATTCCCTGGCGGTCCAGTGGTCAGGACTCCACGCTTCCACCGCAGGGGGCACACGTCCAATCCCTGGTCGGGGAACTAAGATCCTGCAGGCCGCACAGCACAGCCAACAACAAAAAAAAAAGAAAACAAGAAAAAGATTTTGACCCTCATAAGCAAGTTGATTTTTTTCAACCCATCAAACTGTTCATCCCTTGGTAGAGATAACTGACTTTATCTGGGGAGGTGTCTCGCTCTCAGTGTTGCTTAGAAATATGTGAGCCAGTGCCCGTGCCCTTTTTCTCGTGATTGCCAAGCAGCTCCGGCTGGAGCCGAGGACCACGTGGGCCCAGCACCGTGGCTGGTGTCTCCTCCTTGGCCATGCCATCCATCAAAGTGTGGGAATAACGTCCCGACAAGATGCTCCTTCTGACTCTGCGTTGAATACATCTTATCTACATTCTCAGCTCTGAATGGGCAGTAAAAGCTTTCACTTTCTTCTGCGTTCAAGGCTAGGGCTCAGCAGAACCAAATAAAATACATGATTTGAGTCCCAGGTGTGTTATTTGGTGGTTAGAGTTTGGTGTGGGATCATAGTAATCTGTTCTTAAGTACACAGCCAGCTGCACAATGGACTCATTTAGCAACTGACAGGTTTCTTAATATGTGGTGTTTGAACAAGGGCTGTATCTGTTGTGGGTGTTAGGATGTGGGCATCAAAAATATTTTTCAGTAGGGTATTTAGCATTTCCTTCACTCTTCCTTCAACATTAGCCCTTCCCCCCCCCCCAGGTATTCATTTTATATTATCATGGCCTCTCTTTTTCTGGAACTATTCAGTGTCTTGCTTCCCCTTGTGGCCCGTGGAGCTGGGTGTGTTTGATTCTTAGACAGGGAAAAGAAAAAACAAATCACTTGGCCTTTCTGAACTTCAGCTCCCTCCTCTGTAAAATGGGGATTGCAATTTCTGTTCACATTGTGACAACTGAATGAACCCCTGTGGCTGAGTAACCCATTCTAAATAAGCCTGCCCCTCAATCCAGATTTTTCTAAAGCTCCCGCAATCCAAACGTCCAAATGCTGCTGCTTTTATTTTTATTTTATTTATTTTTTGGCCTTTCTGACCCAGCCTTTCCAAAATGACCTGGCACTCATAGAACAAATGGCATTAACTAAGTCTTCTAAGTCACTGCACCTTGTAACATTTATATTGGATTCCAGCCATTGAAAGTTCCAGTTCTCACTGAATCCCAGACACAGGGCAGGTAGACAGGGACCACATGGAAAGGGATCTTTTTTTTTTTTAAGTTTTTTTTCCAAAATATTTATTTGTCTGCGCCAGGTCTTAGTCGAGGCACGCGGGATCTTCCTCGCGGCATGCGAACTCTTAGTGGCGGCCTGTAGGATGTGGTTCCCTGGCTAGGGACTGAGCCTGGGCCAAATAACCGAAATGCGTGGGGAGCGTTAACCAAAATGGCCTGGGCCTATAAAACTTATCCAGGTTTATCTCTGATGGTACATTTCCTTGCCTAGAAGTAGCCTCTGAGTCACCATGTCATGTTTGGAGAGAGGGTGGGAAGGGCTCCAGGTGGCCTCTGCTTTTGCTAAGCTACTTTGTCACCTCCCCCCTTCTCCAAACCATCAGTCCTCGAAACACCACCTCCCCAAGGGGCCTTCCCAGACCTCTCCTGATCCACTCATCTCCCCCTGCTCTGTGGTCTCATGGTGCTTAACGCCACCACCATGCAATTTAGTATTTGTGTAAGCACCGCATTGCATCACTCTCTAATTATTTTGTGTGAGGCTGGACTCCACAGCTGGGTCACAAGCTTCTGTAATGTTTGTTGTTTGCTTGTTTGGATGCTCCCAGAGACGATTCGCTTACAAACGGAGACCTGCAAAGGAGGTGGGCCAACTTGTAAAAGCATGCTTGAGTTTTATGGATGCCTCTGAAAGAAATGGTCTTTAAAAAAAAAAAAAAGAATTGCTTCTTTAAAGGGCACCCTGATGTTGTTCACAGACGTTAAATCTCTAATGAATTTTAATACCTTTGAAAAAAATGTGGATTTTTGAAATGAACATTTCTCCTCTCTCGCTGTGCCTTGGTTGGAGAGAACTTCCTATATTTTTATTTCCTGTCTTTGGGGCCCTGCCAGCCCCTACGGAAGGAGGGCCTTGTCTCTTTAAGAGTCAGAACTCTACTGATTCGTGGTACACTGGCAGATTTAAGGCCCCTCTCCCCAAAAAAGAATGCCTTGGTTCTCTGTTGAATATTCATGAGAGGGTGGGGTCACATTTTTGTGACCTGAAAAACTTCCATTAATAAATTTGTTTTCTGACACAAAAACACTTTAGGGTGGAGCTCGATCAGTGCTGCACCCATTTAACATCTGATCATAAGTTGACAGTCAACTGGCGCTTTTGTCTCTTTTGCTGGCGGATTAATGGGGGAATTGTCTGCTCCCGAGCTGACCTGATTGAAATTCAGGCATTTGCTTGATCGGAAGTACTATCAATATGCTTTCTGGTTTGTAGTAACCTGCGTTAACACCTCAAATGGAAAAATACTTTCAAGTAAAACTGAAATTAGTGGAGTAGGATTTGTGGCCTTTTTTTTTTTAATTGAGGGAAAATACGTAATCATTAATGTCACGACTACCTTTCCTCGAATATTTTTAAGAAAAATAATTTAAAAGTTAGAGTTTTGTTTGTTTGTTTTGTAAGTATAGGCCAAAAAGTTTTCCCCTAAATTGAACAAGGGTAAATTAGAGAAGTGATTCTAGAGCTGCCGAAAATGACTAAATTAACCTGGCACCGAAATCGGGCCAGTTGAGCCCACCAAGTTTACAATATTGGTGCCTTTTTTTTTTCTTCCTCACACTGTACTCAGCTTTAAACAGCATTAAGGAGCAGTGACTAATAGAGGTCATCTTCAAGTGCTCATGGAGAGTAGCCTGTGTTGATGTTGTTGTATAAATAAGAACGGAATTTAGAGAATTATTTCTTAGCGAAAGAGTGGCAGATGCTTGCTTCAGCAGCTGTCGTTCTAGAGGGCAAGGAGCTTGGTTCAGCAACGAGGTACGTTGGTTGTTATTTATTTCAACCCCCGTGTCGGGTTCGTTTTCCTCTGTGCGCACAAGCACACTCCGGCGAACCCGGCTCTTGGAAAGAAAAGGGGGGAAATAAAAGAGGCCAAGGCTGGGTTAAACCAGGGACGTGAAGCGAAAGTTCTCCCGCAAAGGCCGTTTTCGAGGAAGTTCTCCTGCGCTGCCTTTGAGCCCCGCATCCCCTTCCGATTCTAAACAGTTGCTCCGAGCAGTCGGGGTGTGCGCCGGACGCGCCGGTTCCCCTGCGTTGCCGCTCGGGTTGCTCTGAAAGGCCGGGACAACTCTTTGTCAGTTTCCAAGAGGAAACAAACACAGCCACCCCACCAAAAAGCCCCGACCCGGCAGCCCCGGCCGGAGGGAGAGATGCGCGCCGCGCCCGGCTTCCCAGACGTCAGCCGGAGGCGGGTCAAAGGGTTAACAGCAATTAAGCGGAGTTGCTCCCGAAACAAAAGCCGGGTTTCAGCAGAGCGTGATTTCACCTGCCGCGCGGAGGGGGGCCGGAGGGCGCGGGCGCGGGGCGCGGGCCGCGGAGCCCATTGTGTGGGGCGCGGCGCGGCGCGGGGTGTTTAGAGGCGGGTTGTGATTGGTGGAGCAGGGCGGGGCGGGTGGGCGCGGCGCGGCGCGTCTTGTCAGCCCGCGAGCCGGAGCGCCCCTGCGCGCGTGCAGTCCGCCTGCACGCCGAGGCCGCCGGACCCCACGCCCGGCCCGCGCGGGCGCCCTGAGCCGGCTCCGCGCGCCTGGCGGCTACATGGAGAGTGTCAGGTTGGTCCCTGTGATTGATCTTTGCCGTTCTGCTCTCCTTCCCCGGGCTCCGCGGTGCCAGCTTCCTGGGGCCTCGCTGGGGAAGGCAGGAGCGCCCGAGGGTTTCTAAGTTGAGTCTTTTGGAAAAAAAAAAAATAATAATAACCATCGCTGTTTATCAACTTGGGTGGGAGTTGCGCTCTGGAAGTGGAGGCGGGGGGAGGGAGTGGAGGGGTGGGAAGAAGCAGCTCCAGGCCTGTGGGTCCTGGAAGAGAGAGATTTCCCCCCCTCCCCGTTTCTCTCTTGCTCTCCCTTTTTTAAAATGTTCATGGGTGGGGTGTAGTTGAGAGTTGAAGGAAGTCCTGCTTGTGTTTTGCTCTCGCGCTCTCGCTCGCTCGCTCTTTTTTTTTTTTTTTTTTTTTCGTTTGCTACTGGTTTTCTGCCGTTCTGGCCTTCAGGCAGCCACTTTGGTAAAGCCCTCGCCATCACTCCATTCGGGGGACGTTTCTGGGGTGTGATTTATGTCACTTTCAGAGCGTGTGACATATACAAGGAGCCTTCCATCTCAGTGTAACCCGTGTGGATGTTTCTTTGCTGCTGATAGTTTGTTTCTATATCTGTCTAGGCTATTTTCAGCTTAGCTGTTCAAATTCAAGGAGTTCACACACAGTCACGGGGGGGGGGGAGGGGGACGAATAAAGCCGCACACAGAAAAGGGCAGGCTGGCGGAGGGACACTCAGGCAGGTTTGGACGTCTCAGCTGTGTTGTATTACTTTGCTGGTTAATTAAGTAGTGAGTGGGCTTTGGGTTCGGACGCGCAGCAGACTGAGGAATTGTCAGGGGGTGCTCCCATCCGAACCGGCTTTGAATGTAGCTACCTCAACTGTCAGAACTGCCTGAAAGACGGTCAGTGGAAACGAGACTTTCTTGGTTCCCCCCGCCCAAGTGTCGTGATGGGAAGGAGGGGACCTTTAGGAAGTGGGTGGTAAAGTTTTAGAGCAAAGTACATATAGACTCTTTCCTCTTTGGGATTAACTCCTTCAGGGCCTGCCGGTTCGGAGTAAAATATCTAATAATTTTATACTCTTGTCCACACAGACCAAATGTTCTAATCAAGCCAATTTAAAAATGCAAATCACCTAATTTCCATAGATTCCAACACTCTGAAAGTGACACGTTTGGGGGAAAAATTAAGCCTAATAACAGGAAATGTGACTCATACTATCAGTGACTAATCTGCTTAAGAAAAAAATAAGTTGCATTTATTTTATTAGGAAGTCAGTGTTAAAGAAGCCATTTTTTTTTAACTTCAAATCGAGTGAAGTTTTTATTTTAGAGGCGGCCTTTTTAATGCCCTTTTTTTTTTTTTTTCCATTTGTTTGTAATAGATTTTCCAAGAGGAATGCTCGGTCAGAGCTGGTTTATGTGGTAAAGTGTTCAAGCTAGCATGTCATTGTCAGAAACCTTAAACAGGATCACATTAAGATTCTAGTTTAGGATCTGTTGCTGTTATTGTTGTTTAAAAGAATACAAAGCTTTCTCGAATATTAAGACCCGTCACTAAGTAAACCGAATGAAGATTGAAGCACATTCTCCTAATTGGTGCCCTTCGCTTACATTGAAAAAAGGTCTACTTCTATTTACGTGATTCTTTGTAGCTGCCTGACACATTTCAGTGGAAAGTGTGTAAAAATGAAACCAAAATACAGACTGCCTACCCAGAGACACTGGCTGACTTACTCTAGGATGTGATAGAGCTGAACTGAAAACGGATTGGGCTGACACTTGATAATCAAAGTTGATTTATTGTTCATTAGTACTGCATTAGCCCTTTCAGGCAAGACAGTTATTTGTGTAGTGGCCTGTCAGGAGTAAGACTGTGAGCACCTGTCATTTCTAAGGCATGAGATAAGCAACCAGATATTAAGCTGATGCAAATAAAAATACGTTGGACTAGGTAAAGGACCACATGATCATAAATTTTTTCTTTAAAAGAAGAGAGAGCGATCTATAAGAAGAAATCTATTAACAATATATATATATTTTTTACTCTAGGGACTGCTTATAGTATGAAAGTAATGGGCTTTATGCTCTCTTATTTGCCTCCAGAACTTTCTTTTCTACCCATATGTGCAGCTCATTTGTTAACAAGTTGGTCAGTTAAGGAAATGAGGAGCGTAACATGTCAATTCTTTAATCTGAGTAATTCAAGAAAGGTAGGCTTCCCATTTGTGTTGTGTTTTTAAATAAACATATTTCATTAAATGAAACTCTCCTAAGCATGGGCTGATTATATGAAGATGTGATGACATCATAGCTAAGCTATGCTAATGTCGGATAATAATGTCAAGGGCAGTTTCTGCAACGTGTTTCACTCTCGATTTTCTTCTTCCCTCCCTGGAAGGGAATGATCTCATGACATACAATAGAAAACAACCTAAGTGTCAAAAGAAAACAAAATTAGTGAACTTTTGTCTGCAGCCATAGAAACGCGGATTAACTCATATTTTTCCAGAGGACGGAATGGAAACATTCTGCAAGAGGCTATATAGTGTATTGTCTTCTCTGAATTTTCATTTGACAGGGATTTTAGAGGCTGTGATCTTAATTAAATCTCAACTAGCTGAAGTAATGCATCTAAAGGCATGCAGTGTTGCGTAACCTTGCTCAGCTGGTAAACCATAAATTATCGGAAAGCTTGTGATAGGAGTGGTTGGCCTGAATTTTGTTTGTTTGTTTGTTTACAGTCAAATGTACTGTAAAAACAAAACCCTCACCATCACTGCCTTGTATTTGCAAGTTGACAGGAGCTGTCACTTGAAAGATAAACTCTTTCATGACGCTGACCAGCTCTGCAAACTTTTCAGCCAACCTCCACACAATTGCAAGAGACAGTGAAATTAAAATCCAGATTAATTAAAAGCAATGTGATTTCAGATTTATCTCAGCTGAGTAAGGTGGCAGAAGTGTGCTGGTGTTACAGGGTTTTACTGAGACAATCAGGAGACGGTAGTGTGACGAGCTTCTTAGCTTGAACTAAAATGTGAATAAAATTTGGCCAAGAAAAGGAGACTGAAGAAATTTATTTTACTCTGTGGCTTAGTTGTAGATGAACACCACTAAGGGGAAACTTAAAACTATCCTCTTAGGAGTTTGGCAAACAGAATAATGCGAGTCCACTGCAGGTAGTTCTTTGTGATTTATTAGCGAGGGATGAGGCAGCAACAGTTGACCAGAGAAGGTTGGAGTAAATAAATACATAGTGTCTGGTGTGTGTGTTATGTGTTAAAATGCATATGAATTTGATGACAAGGAGTTACAGTCATTTAATAGTTATTAACTAGTCCAGATCTTACAAATTCTACTAGTGCTTGTAAATACTAGGTTATTTACTTTCAGTGTCTTTTAAACAGATGTGTTTTTTTACTGCTGCATTTTTTGGTTCATATGTATGCTCTAGTAGAAGCAGCCATCTACACATAAAAATTGAGAAAGCTATCGTGTGATATATTGATTTTATATATCTTTGTACGTAAGATTTCGTATAAGACTAGGAGTTATGTTGCTGGTAAGCTGTAGCTCTCCGGGGGCAGAGAAAGACTATAGCTTCGTGTATACCTGCATGGCTGGGTTTGGGAACAGACATGAATTTGGTTTGGTTTTGATGAACGATTTCTGTTCTTGGCAATAGCATGAGATTTCTGGACATTGGTTTCAGTCATTTCAAAGTGTGCAGTACTTTTTTTTTTTTTCCCCCTCCTCAAAAATGGCATTCTAAATTCAGTTTTATTTACTCTTTTTTAAAAAGAGAAAACTCAGCTACCTCTTAGCTAAGCAGTCTTCTACAGATGCTGGGAACTTGAACTATCTGGAGAGACCTGAACTGGGCCTCTACTTGAGGACTGTTGGAATAATCTCTGAGTCTTTCTTCCTACCTGACAGCTGTTTGAAGAGAAATTAATTTAGAATGAGAGAAATAAATATTGAATACATGCACTGTGCCTCCTTTTCAAATCCGGTTGAAAGCAACGAATCAATGAAGTTGCTGGCTAAATGTGGGGGTGCACTTTTTTGGGATACCTTAGTATCATGTTTTAATTTTTAAGCTTTATCAGGCCCTTAAATCTGAAACATCATTGTTCAAATAACTGAGAACAAGGTAAATCAACAACATCAAAAAGGTCGGCTTCTGTGATTTCTCAAGGGCTTGTTATTTTGTACTTCCCAATTCTATTTGATGTCTTGACAAAACAAGATGACACAGGGGAGAATACATTAAATTTTGATTTTTTTCATCTAACCTGTTACTGTTGTGGCAGCTTAATTTCTTTTACTTTGTCCTGAAGATGGCTTTTTGTACAATTACTCTAATTGTCACACCGCTTCATGCGTGTGGGTCTTCATGGCTTTCCCATTAGCCTTGATTTTACTGGGCATTTTTGAACATGTTTTGGCCTTTATCACATGGGGAGCTTTGGGTCGGGCTTTGTCTCCATTAGAAATAAATCAGTGAATGGTGAGATTGTCAAAGAAGCAACTGATGCTTTCCCATTAGGATCTAATTTGCACCCCTTAGCCTAACTGTGATAGATAAGGTAAAGGTGTTGGAAATAGGCAGGAGAAACTACATAATTTGAGAAGCAGAAGTTATAATTCTGAAAAAAGGGGGAAAGAAAGGGTGATTGCACCCTCAGTCAGGCCTTAAAAATGTTGGAATGATCTAATTTTGGCCTACCTGCATGTTTAAATCCAACTAAAATCCCCCCTGTATCTCAGTAAATAGTAAAATATATATGTATATATATTAATTATATGTATACGATGTATATTTTTTCGTAGTTAAGCACCCTGTGATATTTTCTGTGCTGGTTAAAGCATGAAGAGCTGTCCATTTAATTCTTAGTCTTAGAAAAATGTTCGATGGGCAAAAGATCAACATTTAACTTTTCTTCATTTAACAGTATCCGTTGATCTCCAGCTGCATCTCCAAGTCGTCTTTCCTTATTCTAATCATCTGTGTGTGTCAAAGAGGATGGATACAGTTGCCTTCCCTTTCACTATTTTTGAATAATGCTTCAATGTAAGGGAGCTTATGTAGCCAAGGACTCTTCTTTTTCTCTTCAAGAGCTAAAGATCTGTGGGTAGAGTCTATTCTGAGGTACCTTCTTGGAATAATTCTCCCCTCCTCTTCTTTACAGTACTTAAAAGACGATTTTTGTTGTTGTTGTTCATATAAACTGTCAGAGCAGGTTTGATCCACGTGCACTAAGTTTTTTCCATCCCTCCTCCGAGAGAGAGACTGAGGAAGGAAGAGGGGGCATTTTTCTAGATAATAATAATAATAATAATAATAGTTGCTAGGTTGAAAAGATCAGGGCTTATTGGATGATTATTTTCACGTGTAGCTTCCACTGTTTCCTGTATTTAACAGTCACTAATGGGAGAAGCGTTTTAATTTATGTAAACTTTACATTTTTATGCAAATGAAGCTGATATTAGAGCTAAAACAGTTACGCTGGCGCCTAGTGGAGTAACCTTGTGTGGGGGGGGAAATGTGAGAGGAGAGCAGTGGAGCTCCCACAGATGCCCGTGCTGTAAACAAATATGAATTTATGCCACTTTTTACAATTTAGAGACAAAAGAAGAGCTCAGAGAGCGTTGCCAGGATTGCTTATTAGGCTTGATAACCTGAAATAACACCTGATTGGCAGGCAAGTCTTGGCCATACAATTCTTCCTGAAGGAAGGATAGCCTTTCTTGATAGAATGTAATAAACAAAATGATAAAAAATGAAATGCTAATTGCATTTTAAAGAGGTCTTTTTTTCCCCTAAAATTTTAATAGGTGGTTGTATTGTTACTGAGAGAACAGTTATGCTAATGACTGACTACTTAGATGATTTTGCATTAATATAATAACCATTACCTGCCTTAATGCTTTGTACAGTATTGTGGCAAAATAGCGAAGCCTAAAAGAGTTATACAAAAAAACAGAATTCTATAATGGAACAGAATTATACTTTCCACGTGAATAGCATGCTTTTTTTTTATTTTTTGAAGACTGAAATATTATGTCAGAAATGTATTTTCTTTCCTACTTTACATGGTATCTGTGGCTTTTTGGGTTTTTGTGTGTCTGTGTGTGTGTTTCTTCTTCTTCTTTCTGAACACCATGGGGAACAGATAGAAGCTTCCTAACTTTTTTGTTTGCCGATATATCAGTTGTATCCATTCGGTTATTAATTATGAAAACTGTTGTCTTTCATCGGGGGGGGCTTGCTGTTTATTTTCTTTTATACAGGTTCGCTTCCACGTGATCATATCAAATTTGACATAGATGTGTGTGTGTGTGTGTAGCCATTTTCTTTGGTTTTGTTTTGATGTTCTGGAGCATTCTAATTTAATTCATTTTGCTCTTATTTGATGAACCAAGTGACACTGCCTTACCTGGTCAGTTATCATTCAAACACAGCCCGAGGTCTAGAAGGGACTTAAGTTTCTTGGGACATCCACGAGGTGAATAACCAGAGATGAAAAGTAGTTTCTAAATTCTTAATCCAGAGAAATGGAAATACAGCAGTATTTAAAATGTTTTTATCTTCTCATTTGCATTATTTGTACACATAGCAATTATGAGAAGTGCTGAGGTCCAAAAATCTATGTGTGTTTATACCTGGCAGCATTTCCTTGGAGTTAACGTGCGTGTAAACTAAAGAGAAAGAAAAAGAAAGGATAACATGTTATTTTCAGTATTTATATTGTGTCATCTCCCCTCCCACCCAATTCCTCCAATTGTGTCCTAGATTAGAAATCAGTATTGTTTCTGTGGGTGTTTTTATTTGTTTGTTTGCTTTTTAGATTTTTTTCTTCCCCTTCCCCTTACCTACCTCTCCCTGTTGAGGATGGAGGAGAAAAATAAGCCATATTATTTTAATACTCTTCTAGCGTTCAGATGATATAAAGCCATTTGGAAGTAAAAGAAAACTGTATCAGGCAGAATTTACACAGCACTGGATGGGCTTTTCACAGCACTTATTGGTGCAGAGGACATCTCCCCAGTGGCTGGTAGGAAGGTAGCAGCAGGCCCACACCAGCAGCCGTGTCCCAATGGCCCCAGCACAGCTGTCCAGCTGCCATGTTGGCAGGTTTGTGTGCACCTGGGGTGGGCCACACCCAGTTGGTATCAGTCAGCAGTGTATCAACCAATTTTTTTTTTTTTAATTCATGACTTCCCCTTGAAACTCAACTAAAGAGTGTTAACTGTGTGTGTGTGTTTAAATTCAGTTTTGTATGCTAGCATTCTTTAAATGTCTGCCAGAAGTTTAATTTGAATTTCTGATCCTTGAAGGCAGCTAGACAGAATCATTCCCGTTCTTCATAAATTGCCTTCTATGATTCATTGTTAACTCATAAAACATACTCATTTCTATATACTCAAACAGTTAAGGTAGTTACAGTATCGGGGATACAGGTTTTTTTTTTTTTTTTTTTTTTTTTTGCATTATATTTAAATTGTCATTTGAGGAAGAAATGGAGCATTAGCTTGAACTCCTAGTTAAGGCATGAGCCCCGTACCACACAGAACCTCAGAAATTAATGTTTTTATCTAAAGGAGGGTAAAGGAGGTGCATGGAATTGGGGGGGGGAGTTTAGTTTCGACTGAATACTCTGAAAGAGGGGCTCATAAATATTAGAGTGCTGTAGTTAAAAACTCACATGACTGTTTGAAATACTATTGATTTAAACCACTGGCTAGATTTTATGAATCAGAGTGTAATTTCGAAGCCTTGGCCATATTTCTCAATGCTGAAGCACTCTCTCTTGTGTGCCTGTACCTGCTTTCCAGACATTCAACACAGGATTAAATGATAGTAGTTACAGTGATCAATAGGTTAAGACCAGTACAATCACTCTTGCCGCTAATGACCTCAGTAGTCATGGGCAATAAAGTGTGGGCTATAATAGCCTCTCGCTGGTACCGCCTGCCCTTTGATTCCCAGTATTAGGAGGGACTAGCTACATGAAAAAGTTAGACGTCGAGAGCTAAGGCAGTGGATATGTAGGCTATAATTCTTAACTATTTAAAGCCCCACACTGTGCTCAGATTTTTTTTTTTATTTTTTATTTTTCCTTTTCCCACCCCACAATGTTTTCTGGTTCATTTGGCTACGTTTGTGAAAGCTTTCCTTAACTGATTTTCCTGACACGTTGGAGGAGGAACTTTGGAAAAATCTTAGTTTTATTATGTTTATAAATGAAGCTCGAGCCCACTTTGGAAGCTCAGAGCGAACTTGTGTGAAAATGTGGTTTCAGAGAGGAAAAGCAAAGTTAAGGCCGTCAGGATCTAAGAGCCCACTTCTGATTATTCAGAGACTGGTCACCGGGCTGGAGGATTACTCAGGCTTCTCGCCCCTTTCCCTCCTTTGGCTGTGCCTGCTGCTGCTTTAAGCATCTGATTACTTGTCACCACCTCCGTCGAGATGTCCAAAGGGAAAAAGGAGAGGAGACTCAAGTTCGTTTTACTGTTCTGTAACATGACAACAAAAATTGAATAAATAACTCTGGGAAAAGGAGATTTAAACTGTTGACTGTATATGAGGGTTTAAAAATTAGCTGTGTATGTAAGTCCTTTTTTAAAACTTTTCAGATCTGTTTTATTGAAGCATAATTTACCTACATAAAATGCATTTGTTTTAAGTATACAGTCGGAAGAATTTTGGCAGTTGTATCCATCCTCTGTGACCACCACCCCAGCCAAGATAGATGGCATTTCCATCACCCCCAGAAGTTCTCTGGTGCCCTTCTCTTGCATAGGCTCTCCATAGTCCTTTTAAACATTATGAGCAAGAGATTGTTTCTATGATGGTTTCTGTTGTAACACTGTTAATTTCACGTTCATCATCAGCTTAGATCTTAACACCACCCTGTTCCTGTCTGTTTTCCTGTTCATCACCATCAGAAATTTGGCTCAAGAATATTTATATTGTACATCATCCAAGAAACGCAGGGGAAAAAAGAAACCTTAAACATGGTTCTTTTGTTTGCTTAATCAAACCTCCCTGTATGATGATGCAACTCTCAAGGAAAAGTAAACTTCTATTGTGATACGTTGGCTTTCGCAGCTCAAAAGATAGAGATTGGCACCCAATAGAGATTGAAAAATTCAAAAAGTTTCTGCTGTATGAAGACAGAGTCGACTAATTGGAATGAATTTCTAGGTGGTTAGATGTTTTGATCATGTCTTCTTGGTGTTTGTCCTAGATTAAATGCAAGTTCACTGTTCTAATCATTGGTGATATTTCGTGCTGCGACGTATCTTTTTAAAAGGATAATTTATCCACTCATATACATCTGTCCCTGTTTGCATATAAAAATATTCAGACATGCCCATCTGTTTAAAATTACAGTGTGTCTACATCTATGCTTAAAAGGCCACTGCAATAGGAAGAATTCATTGATGACCTTCCAGACTAGGGTTAATGAAAATTTTCAAATGTTCCAGCTAGTGTTTTCCAAACAATGTGAAACTTGTGCATAAACATCCCCACACACAAAACATGCCCGCAACAACGGTGGAGGCTGTTCACTGTACGTGAATCTGACCTTCAGGAACCTTTTTTAGTTCATCAAAATTAGTGATGCTGAGAAATCGGGACATCAGTGCATAATGACTGTGAAATTAGGAATGAGAGCTCGCTATGCAAATGACAGGACAAATCATGTGAAAAAGTCAAGATAAACTGCATATTAAGACATTATGTTACATAAAATTAATACTGCATTTCTCCCTTTTGCTTACTGCTCCCCTGAAAGATTTTTAAATTCTTTTATCTTCTAATCAGCTATTGTCTGCTGGGTTTTTTTTTTTTTTTTTTTTAAGTGGCACACAGGCAAAGTGCAAAACATGTTATTACCTTTTATTGTAATACATGAGATGACAGCAGATCCTTTTTAACAAAGTATATCCTTTACTGCTTCTCGCTTCTTGCTGTCACATGTTTGATTAGAAACCAAAGAAAAGTAAGGTGGTTAAATATTACTGTTAGAAGACATACAGGTTTTGTCTTTTCTTTCATTGTTTTTTTTTTTTTTTCCCCTTTCCTTATCTTTTTATTTGGTGTGTGTGGGGGGGTTAATTTTTCATGAAATAGTCTTCTTGTATTACGGGGCCTGACAAAATGGTTCTCGTGTAGTCTGCAAATTAAACACAAGTGCAGTGATTATTTTGAATAGCTAAATTACATTCTAGAAAGCTTGCAGAATTCATAGCATTGTCATTAGGTATCCGCTTGAATACAATTTGTGTAACCTTGGCCAAGACAGCCTGTCATTTTAATGTCAGTGTTTTATCTGAACAAGACATCATCCTTTCAGATACAGCGTGCAGGTTCCTTGCAGAGATGCCCGTGCAGAAACGTGTTAACAGTTGCAAATATGAAATGCTATCAAGTTCATCACTGTAGCTGTTTGTCACTGAAATGTCATGGAAAGCAGCTTTTAATGGTATCGCACATAATATGAAAGAATTGAGACATCTGTGTGCTGGGTGAATAAGGAAGGCTAAAAGGCATCAGAGGAAGGGTCTGTGCTGAAGTTCGGAAGGTGCATTCAAGGTTCAGCTGTCCACAAGACTCAGCGTTCATTGATTGTTCTTAAAACCACTGTCCACAGAGGAAGGGGATCGTATTAGCTCCAGCCGGGAAAATACTGGTTCCTGTTTGCCTTCTTCCCTAAAACAAAATTCACATTGGCGTTAACGTGCTACATCTCACTATGACCAAAGACTCATTCTTATTAAGAAACTGAGATCATACTAACCTCACTCCAGGTAGCATTTATTAAGCCTTTACTCCTTGTTCGTTTACCAGACCATCGGGAGCCCTTGTCAGCGGCTACAGGGTTTTCTTTTATTTTTCTTTATTTAAAATCAGTGTGCCTGATAGATTAAATAGGGTTTGTGGCTGCATCCCCTCTGGATAGATGCCCTGCACTTGGGAAATTGGCCAGTCCTGGAAGCAGGCTGATGCCGGTCAGTCCCTGGACCCGGAAGGCTGAGTGCTGCGGGCGTGCAATTTCCTGGCTTCCTATTTATCCTTCGTTAACGTTCTAGGTTCCCGTGTCAGTGGCTATGATGACACCTCAAGTTATCACTCCCCAGCAAATGCAGCAGATCCTCCAGCAACAAGTGCTGAGCCCTCAGCAGCTCCAGGTTCTCCTCCAGCAGCAGCAGGCCCTCATGCTTCAGCAGGTAATGGTCCTTCCTCCTCCCCCAGCATCCCGTGGCCCCTTGGGGCCCGTCCCTCCTCTCAGGATTCCCCTCACCTGAGCAGCTCCTTTGCCCGTCGAAGAAGCGTAAGCAGAGCAGGGAGGGTGGGGCAGGACGCAGCATCGGTCCCTGGGTGATCGGTTGCATTAGCATCTCTGAAAGAGAGGGACCCTGCCAAAGCCACGAGGGTTTGGGCCTGGAGAGTACCCCATGGACTGAGATTAAGGCTGTAATTGGACTTGGTAGAAATAAGATCTTTTAGGCTTAGGGGGCTTTGCGCTCTTTTATTTGGAAAGCCAGAGGCTTCTAAATGGTGTGAATCAAAGCAAAACAGGGAGCACGTCAGGAGCAGGTTTAAATGTGACAGCTCTTGAAGTCCCCATCTCCACTCAGAAGCTTACAGAAGTTTTCTTTTAAACATCAAGAAACGTCTTGGAGTTGGTTAATTGTCAGGTGTAGAGTTGATTTTACCTCTTCCGTGTTTGCCGATGCTGAAGCGAACTTCCGGTGCCATTGTGCCGTGGGGGCCTCATCGTCGGACTTGATGGACACCTGAACCAAATAGAGGAGACTCGGGACCATAGGGATGGGAGCTGCTGGGGTGAGGCCGTGGGGACAGGACAGCAGAGGATGCTCCCCACGCAGTTGACGTAGACACTGAACACAGGTCCCCATCACCGCCCGAGCCTATCACTTAGCAAGCATGGACGCGATTTGCGGTAGAGATGCACCAGACTCCCTCCGCAAGGGCGCTCTGGCTTTGTTGTACAATCAAAGGTCATCCCTTGCCTTCTTTTAATTAGTTTGTGTAGAAAATGGTATGTTTCTCATCAGTTCATTTTGGAGATTACTTTTCAAACAATAATGCCAAGAAGAGTCAGCGTGCGCTGAAATTTATTGTCGGGTTTCAGACTAAAGGTCAGGCCGTTACAGATAAAAGGGCGCCATTTTTCAAGACGCAGCGTGTATATGGCGCCGAAAGGGACAGTGGCTTTGGCGCTACCCTCTGTTACTTACCGTCCTCTCTTTCCTTTGTAGCAGCAGCTTCAAGAGTTTTATAAAAAACAACAGGAACAGTTGCAGCTTCAACTTTTACAACAACATGCTGGAAAACAGCCTAAAGAGGTACCGACAATACATATTTTACTTTCAAACCGCAGATCCCAGAGGACTCTCTCGTGGCGATTAAACTGTCATTCATCTCTTAAATGATTGCACAACTGAGCCGACTCTATCGGTTCTCAGCCTTCAGACCGAGAGTTATTGTCCTGTTTTCTTTCAGAGTTTTCTGGGTTCCATTTGCCGGCTGCCACGTATTTTATAACACCACCCCAGGTGTACCTCATGTGGGCACTGGGAAGAGGGATCGTGGCAGAAACTTTAGGGCTGCTTTTGCAAACTGGTACCGCTGAGGTCCAGGATCTACCTGGGAGAGGTGAGGTGCACTCAGGGAAATTATACTTGGTCGCACACTTGGTTCCCCACCCCCCTCCCAGCTCAGAGAGCTTGAGTAGGTGGTGATGGCCTTTGCCTTTGGAAGAAGAATCTCTTACCCCAAAAGTCAGAGCGAGATTCGAAACACCCCGATCTCTGTTGAACCTCTTCCTGCAAGTTGCACGGGTCGTAACTGCTAAAGGCAGGCTTGGACTGTTTGTGTTTTCCCGAGAAGAGCTCGCGTATCGCAATGGCTTCTACGTACACGGTCCTTTGTAAGTGCCCGTAGTGATCACACGTGCCCACCACCCAGTTAGGTGACAGTATTCACTCCATAAGAGGGAAGGCCTTCCCAGGGAGGGCTTCTGTCCCACCTTCTACGCAGTTCCATGTGGCTGAGGCTCAGTCAGATGGGGGAGTATCTCTGGGCATGTGTGCACTATCGTGACATCTTTCTGCCCATTCCAAAGTTATCCGCTGTCACTTATCTCCTCGTGTTTTCACGGTGGACTCAAATTCTTTCCATTTGAGTGTTCTCCTTGGAATGACAATTCGGAGTTTGATAAACAGGTCCGAATCCCGCTGAACAGCTTCTGTGCTGACCCAGAGGAGGCAGCCACTTGCGTTAGTTTACAGGGAGTCCCATCAGGTGACCCCACCCCCCCCCCCCCCACCCCTGTCCCTCGCAGGGGCCCGGATGCTGAGCTCAGGTGCCGGGAAGCGCTCGTTTTACATCCTGGGAAGGAGCCAGCCGTTCTCACTTTGCCGTCTCCTCCCTCTGCACAAATTGGGTACATTTTCCGTGCCCTGCCAAGTTTTCATCCTGGAGTCCTGTTTAGCAGCTTGGGTGGAAACCCCTGCAGAGTAGGGGCAGTTTGGGGGTGAAGGGGAGGAGGCGTTTTAATGAAACTGCTGACACAACCTTAAGTACGGTGGCGCGCTACCGGGTGCTGCTATAATAAAAAAGGGAACAGATTAAAAAGTGTCTAAAATGTAAATCTAAAGGACTAACAGTAATTAAAATGGAAATGGCACAGGGAGGGAAGGCATGTAATTGTGAGATATCACTGTGCAGAAGGCTCTCAGCTTTGTTTTGCTGGCTGTTTTTCTAATTCAGTAGGGCTTACTCATCAGTGGCAGTTCAATGCGCGTTAATGACTCTGGGATTGCAGGCATCACTCTGGACAAAGAAATGATTATTGTGCGGTCAAAAGAAGTTCAAAGACAAGAAGGGAATTTCAGTTTTTTCCTTAGAGATCCACATTCAAGAGCATATAAATTAAGCCAAATGTTAAAAACCACAGTCTGAAAGCTGACTTCAAAGTCACAACTCTCTAATTAATGAACTGCGAGCTTCAGTTTGGACAAGTTGTGGTTTGATGCGCCCATAAATCAACATGACAGGCCTGTTTCACAGTCTCAGACAGTGCTCGTCACTGAGTCACATCAGATGTAAACACAGCAGAAAAAAGAAGGGATATGAAGGAGGTGCAATTGATCAACAGAATTGGTAAAAACCCACTTTTGAAGCACATTATGCATGATCACAGGAAATGGTTACAGCCTCAAGAGGTTTCCCCTTCTGCTGTTGCTTTTTTGAATCAGATTTCTAACAGCCTTCAAAAGGGAGAATAAGAATTATGGAGTTTCTCCCCTGTGGCTCACAGGCAATAACCCCCTGTTGTTATTTTGTGCTTCTTTCTTTTCAAAGGCATCAAAATTTAGTTTTTTAAAGATCTTTAACTCTATATTTGAAGACAAACAAAAAAGGGCCGCACTGTCATTCTTATCAGTTACCGGGGATTATGTTTTTCCTTTCTGTTGCCACTTCTTATTAACCTCTTATTTGGTCTGTTAGACATAGTTTGGAATGCACGTCTGCATGCTGGGAGAACATGAAAGTTCAGATGAGCTCAGAGGGCACATAAAGAAATATGAAGCCGAAAGTTCCACAGCAGAAGGAAGGATAAAAGTTAACTCTCCCAAATTGCTGCTGTCAGAAAGGGGGCATCTCGGGCGCTCAAAGGCGATGATGGTGTCAGAATTTGGGAAGGGAGTTGCCGGGAGAAGGGGGAATACTTTGTATCTGAACCCAGGGGAAGGTGGTTACACTGTAGTAGCGTTTGGCATCTCCAGGACACTGCGTTTGTCGTGGTCACCCTTTGCCATCCCTTTCGAAAGGCAGAGATGACGTTGCCTTCACATCCTGAAGGGTGGGTAGACCCAGACGCGCGGGCACGTCTCCTTGGATTCTAGCGGTGTGTTCACAGTGCCACTGGATGTGGCCGAGACCTGTTGTAACAATGATGAGGAGAGCCCTGTTCCCCGAAGGTAAGCGGGGAGCCTCCTGAAATTACCATGCAGGTGGTGGGCCTTGTGTGCTGCCATGCAGTAGAGTCACATGGTAGCAATTTCATGATGTGGACTGGTGGTTAGGATTTTAACAAGGTCTGAACTCGGATGTTGACAGATGGAACAAGTATATTAATTTACTGAATCCCCAGTCATTAGTGGCTCATAATTTTTGAATCGGCAGCCCTCCCCCTCCCCCGCCCTTTCCCCTCTTTTGATCGCCTCTGCAGTAAGTCACTTGATCCTGGGCCAGAGCAACATACTTTAGTCTCTTTTTTTTTTTTTTCCCTAAAGTTGCCTTGAGATGTTTCCTTGAGAAAGTCAGGCCCCACGTTGAGTTTAGACCTAAGACCTTCCTTGGGAGGTGGGTGCTCTGTAGCCCCAGTACAGCTGGGATTTAGGTGTGACGGCTCATGACTCTTGGACGGGACGGGTGTGGAAAAGAGAAGGCAGAATTGATTTTAAGTCGAGCCACAAAAAAAGATCCCATCCTGTGTGGGTGAGGTAGGCTAAGTTGATTGTTTTAAATGGGCCGTTTGTCCTGGGCAGTTATGACAGTTTATGTTAGGCAGTAGGCAGGAGCGAAGAAAGGAAAACAGACCTTTGACTGCAGCGCCAGGGAGGGGATTCGAAATGCAAGGTTTATCAGGGCATTTTAGCATTTTAACACCGACTACTGACCTGTCCAGGGGACTGCACGGAGACCTTTTTTGTATGCATTCAATTGTGAGAAGTAAACAAACGGGCTCGTATCCTGTGTTTGGTAACTGGGTGGGGAGCACAGTTTGGCAACCAGTGTTGCTTTTAAATTCTTTCTTCGGACAATGGGCCTTGTATACTTTTATATCCTGACTTTTCAAACGCGGACAGCTCTCATGAGCTTTTCCTAGGGATGGCCACAGAGACAACAGAACAGCCATCAGTCATTTTATATAAATACACAATTTCTAAACATTTCATTTACAGTAAGATGGGAAACACTCTCCCCAAAGTCCAGCACCCTCCCTGCCCCATGATTTTCTACTTCAACAAGAGCTAACTCCCTGATCTTTTGTTGTATCAATGTTATTTTTCTTCTCTTCCTTCCCTCACCCGTTTTTTTAAACGTCGTGAATTAGTGTCTGTTGAAGAAGTGAAAAAATCATTTGGACATGAATATAACTATCATTGGCTCTTACATTAATGTGTGAGAACTTGGGAAGGGGTGAAAACAATTGGGTCATTTTATGCATGCTGTTCTTCAAATGAAAGCACTGGCTTTTCATTTAAATTTACTTAAATTTTTGTTGTCAGTGGTATAGAATTTGTTTTTTGGAGTGAAGCGCAATTAACTTTCTCAGTGGCATGGTAGTAAGTCTGAAATTGCTTGCTAATATGAGAATGATGGTTTTTACTGTAAAATAAACTACATGGAGCCCAAAAGGAAACCACCATTTTTCTCCTCCTTTGAACTTTACATCAGAAGGTCTTGATACATATACCATTTTATGGATGTATCAGATCAAGGTCATGTGTTAGGTTAAGTGAATGCAGTTGTTTGTAAAGTGTAGTTATGAGAAGCTCTGTGAAAGAGTTGTATTGTCCTCTTGGTTGTGAACGTGTCTGATGTTTTGAATAATACTCAGAATTAGGAGAACGTATCTTGTTCTTTTCTTAAAGAACCTTTTTCTTTCTTTTCTTTTTTTTTTTTTTTCCTGGCTCCAGAACTCCCTTCCCAAAGAAGGGTTAATTTCCCTTTCATAATTGTTAGCCATAATGTGGCTAAGACCTCCACCTCGATTTGATTCCTAGCAGATTAAGGATATTAGATAATTTCCTTCTATTTATTGTAATACTGCACTGTATTATCTTTCTATCACTCAGATAATTACTGAGGAAATCTACATTAATTTTTTTGGCTGGAGCGAGACCTGCTAAACACAGGAATGATGTATTGATGTTTTACACAACAAAAGTTTTCCTCCTGTCATTGTCCGATCAACAGAAAGATATTTATCATTTCGCAAAGCCCCTTCTTTGCAAGAACAAAGCGGGCGGGGAGGCAGACCTCGGGGTTTCTGAAACTCAAGCCAAGCGAAGGCATCTGAAGCTTAAAGTGTCCTTCATGTTAAACACTCACAGCCGAGTACGATGTTGTTTGCTAAATTATGAATGTGTGTAATTAAAATCTAGTGGCTGTTTCTATGAAAGATTTACAATGTTATTTCATCGTTTGTCATGGCTAATTAACAATATTAGATGAAGTTTTTCTTCTTCAAAGGTCTGATTTTTTCTCATTTATTTATGTCAGAAGTGATAAACAGAGTAGTTAAAAGCTTCTCCCCGTGCAGGCGGGATGGAGGCAACTTGTCCCTTCACACCTCGGAGGTTCAGGGTTCAAATCCCTCCAGACCCGGAGTGGTATATAGCCTGCCTGCTGCTCCTGTGTCTACTTAGAAATTTCAGAGTCTAGAAGTCTACATCTTGGCTAGAAGAACTCAGGCCTTTCAAACCATAGGAAAAGCTGCCTTGATTGTCAAATTATTTTCCTATGGGAGCCGGCAGCAGAAAGGGCCCACACCCAGCCCCTCGCTTCTCCTCAGAGGTGATGTGTTCTGTCCCTTTGAAAGCAGCCTTGACCCCGAGCCCTCCGAGAAACTTTAGTGAACGCTCTCAGTCCCGGCTGGTGACAGTGTGTTTGGAAATGTCCATACGTTTCACCTTCCCCCAGCAGTGGCCATCTCATTTTTTTTTTTTTTTTTCTTCCTGATTTCTTCCAGCAACAGCAGGTGGCTACCCAGCAGTTGGCTTTCCAGCAGCAACTTTTACAGATGCAGCAGCTACAGCAGCAACACCTTCTGTCTTTGCAGCGCCAAGGCCTTCTAACAATCCAGCCGGGGCAGCCTGCCCTTCCCCTCCAACCCCTTGCTCAAGGTAAGCGTCGATGATGGTTACAGAAGGCGCTGCTCTCTCTCGAGACTCTGGGGCGGCGGAGGGGGTGGGGTCGTCTTCTTCCAGCTCATCGTGAAGGAGATTGTCCGTTTAAAACACGCCGATGCACACTCAGAGGCAAAGCCGGATCAGGTAACAGTGATGGACGTTTCCAGGAGCCAGAGCGCTCGTCGGTGCCAAAAGGAGGACCTAGGGTGATCAGGAGGCTTACAGGATCAGAATGCTGCACGTTCTTAGAGTAAGAGAAGGCAGTGCCGCTGTGACTGAGGGAGCATTTTAATCAGATCTTCTCGCGTTTTCAGTTTGGAATCACAGATGCATTTTCTTGAAGGCTTCTGTTAGTCATTTTAAGATGTGTTGTACATCCTGTAACTTGCTCTGTGTTAAATCGTAGTAATGCTTTAGAAATGCCACTTTTTAATATCTAAGGAGAAACTCAGGTTTCTTTTTCTGTAAACGGTGATGATTCATCTCTTGCTGTTACAAAAGCCAAGGTTGTTTTCTGTTGGGTTCTCCCTTTTCTTTCTTTTTGTATTCACCTGACTGTTGGTTTTTTGAGCCAGTTGGTTCTGTACCCGTCAGAACAGGCAGCCTGTCCATCTCCAGCTCTCTTTCGAAAACCGGAGCCCTTTGAAAAGGAAACAAGATTTCATGGATTTAAACATTTCTTTGGAAGAGCCACTGACGTGTTCTTCCAATGGGTGTTGGACGTCAGAAAGAAATGAGTACTCTAGCTGTTTATAGGACGTCCTCTGGGTTTAAGCAACTCTAACTTTCATGTGTGTAATGTGATACACAAATGGATTATTCAGAACCAGCAAGAAGGAAAGGCAGGAAGGAAAGAAGAGTCATGCCGTGTTTTGAAATACAATTCCTCCATCCCGTATGGGGTGTGGTAGATTTCATTTACCTCCTCAAGGCCCATGATAGACTCGGATGTATGTGTATATGTGCCTTCAAGGCTGGTAGCTGAAGCCTTTGGTATCTTGGATCCAGTTTCATTATGAAAAGGTTCAGAATATGGAACGTCTTTCTCCCCTCATGGTGCTGAAGGCGTGGCCACGTGTTCAGTAACTTTTGGTGTCAAGCGGAGCCGGTGAGGCTTGTGTGCGTGGAATCTTGATTCTCGAACTGAGTCAGCCACACCCAACTTCTGTCCCTCCTGGGGTTCTTTGGGTTTTGTTTATGTTTTTAGTGTTGAGACCAGGGCTTTTTCCTCCTTTAACTTCCCTCTTGCCTCCCCTCCCCCTTCTGCCATTACTGCTCATCCGCGCCATATATAATCGGCATCTCCGTTGCTGTCAAAATAGAAGATTTGGTAACTGAGCAGTGCCGGGTGGGGTGGGGGTGGGGGAGCACACACGGGCTAATGCATTTTTGTGCTTGCGAAATGTTACAACGTGCATTAATTACACCTTTGGGTTTATTGTTGGCAACATCACCGGCTGGGCTGACACACCCACTGGACTCGGCGTCCACCTCTCTCATCTTTTCCCACTGCTCCTATACTATTAAGTTTGTGCACTAAGGTTCATTGTTATAGTACATCAGTAAGCTGTCCAAAAGAGGGCAATTGGGCAGTGACAAGACAAGCTCATGTGTAACGTGAAAGAAATGAATGTGGTGATGCATGAAGTGTAATCTCTGCAGTAACATATCAGAGACACCGGTTGGTAATTTACTAGTCATGGCATTGATGGATACGCTTAGCAGTCTGCTCTAACTCTTAGCCCCCGTGACATTAAGACGACGCATATTTACAGTCTAGGGTGGTGCCTTTGTGTGCGCCCGGGATGCATAAACGCAAATATAGATATTTCTCCCAGTGAAGTGAACCACCAGCGTCATTGCCATCTCTCTTGGAATCAGGAGGCTGGTTTTGTCTCCTCTAACCCCTCGCCCAAAGTGACTGGAGAATTCAGTCATGTTGGACTACAACACAGGTTTTTTTTTTTTATCAGAGAGATGATGGCTTAAAACTGATGTCATTATGAGGTTTAAATCAACTTTCTGCCTGCTTGAACGTGGTCACCTGGCTCTGGAGGTACAAGGACAAAAAAAGGTTGATCAGCTCTGTCTTGGAGCCAGTGATACCTGGGGTTGTAAAATTGAGTTCCGTGAACGGTAATCTGTCAGCTGTCCCCGCAACATACATTTTTTAAACCTGTGTCTGCATTTTCCTTTATAATGAAGGGGCCAGTTGTCCTGGAAAAAGAAATGTAGCAAGGCACAGGGTTTATGTGTTAAAAATGCTGGTAATGCCCCACTTCAGGATATAATCATCATGGTTCTTTTACGTACCTGTACGGTCTTGGCTAAGTTGCCTTAAACATGCATGTAAATATCAAAGTATATGAAGAAACAGAGAGTAATATCTTGAAGCCTCTTCCCCGCCCCCCCCCCCCCCCCCCCCCCCCCCACACACACACCCGGAGGTTTTAGGTTATGAAACGGAAGGACTTTTCTTTGGATGTTTTTAGGGCTGTTGTAGGGCCTTCTCTCTGTTTTACATTATTAGCGTGTGTCTGTTTTTCCCTTGGTGTCTTTAATCATCTCATCTTCCTCAGCACCAGTAATCCCATAAAGAAATAGACTTTTAGTATCATTCTGACTTTGTAATTCTTTAAAATGTAAACTATAGCTGGGAGAAAATTACATGCCTGCTGATGTACCTGTTAATGGATTTGTTTAACTTGGTACTGTTATTCCTATCTACCATTTTTGGGGAAGAAATGCATGCTTTCTGGACATCTGATGTCCGTGTAGTCTGATGAGTGACTAGCTTACCTTTGATCTGTCACAATTCTATCATGAGATCTCGGCTGTCAACTAACAGCATCGTTTGGTAGATAGTATTCATTGAACTAACAGTTTAACATCACTAACAAGGTGTAACATTGATGGAGGAGACCAATTTGACTGCCTTTCTGTGAGTCTGATGACGATGTTCTTCACCATTATTATCACATTGAAATTTGACCCAGAAGGATGCCTCGTTGTCAGTCAGTGAGTTCCTGTTTTATTTACCGTTTCTCCTTCTGGGCGAGGGAACTGATTTGCTAGCCTATTGGACTAGAAGGAGAGGAGAGGAGCATTAATGTACTCGGTGGGCATAACAAGTGTAACAGGGCATTTCTCTTTGTCTTTATTTGCTGGATAAACAGCTTACTCTTGAAACACCTTCAAAGTTCTGCTTCTGTCGAGGGGAAAGTGTTAACACAGTTCTTAGAAACCGTGGTGTGTTCTTCCTTCTTCCGACCTCCCATGCACCTGACCCAGAAATCAATTAGTCTGAGTTGAGAAATAGGTGGCTTGTTCTTTCCATGCGTATTTACTCCCCAGAAAATAAAACTGGGTGTTGACTTGTGTGGCTTTATATCACTGTGCTACCGTCCACAGACAAGCCTATTCACTATTGTTTCAGTTGAATAAATAGTGGTCGGAGGGTCAGCCATCTTCGCAGGTAATTGTTGGTGTGCAGACATCAGCGGTGGCCTGTTAGCTACAGACACACCCCACATGTCACCTCGCAAGGTGTTGGAAAATAATAGCCCAGATGCGGCAGAACCGGACACGGGATTGTGTGGTGACCTTTCCCTTTGTTTAATTTGCCTCCGAGGTTTAATTTCAGGGGACAAGTCATAATTGAATATGCCTAATAACTAAACGCTCATTTGGGACAAAATCCATCAAAATATAATTGGCATTTGATTCTTACGAAGGAAGAAGAAACCCGACTTGGCTGTCGAGGATGCGTTCGAAGAATATCTGACCACTTAATGTATCATTTGAAGCCTCCTTTGTAATATTTATTAATTGCAGAGACTCGGGCGTTTGAACATTTTCGTGGAGAACCGTTAGGAGAGACCAACTGTTTTTGTTAACGCTCCTCTCAGAAAGGCGGGGAAGGTTATTGGTCTGCTGTGCAATAATTTACTCCTCTTTGATATGCAAACGATCCGCGGTGAATATAAAAAAATCCTATCAGACTCATTTCACAGTTCTTAACCACTCGGATTCTCTGGAGTCCATCGCCTCATTAGACCAGTGCTCTCCAATGCTAGCATAATTAAAATCTTTAACAGTTTAGCAAAGTAAAGATGTTTGGCTGATCACGTTGAGATGATTATCTATCCATTGTATCCTAAATGACAAAAATAAATTAAATTTAGACCTTGGCATTTTTTATTATGTGTTTCAAATGAATGTAATGCGCACAGCCTTCTTTTTAAATTCAGTACCTTAGGTTTGGTCAGAAACATGCCTGTTTCGGTTACTGCTGTATAGTGAGAAAATGGCAGGCTTTCTAGGATAGCTGGGTTCCAGTTGATTGAAACAATGCACTGTGATCCAGACGTCCAGTTCTAACGCGGCATCGCCTTGTGCTGTCCAGGGGCTGTGATCTCTTCCAGGTTGTCCTCCTAGGTTGTTGTTTTTGTCGGTTGCCGTTCAGAATATTTTTCTGCTCTGTGTGTACGCACTAGACTATGCCTGGAGGTAGGATTTGGAAATCCTGAGCTGCAGAGGCATGCCCCCAGAATAAAGGCTGCAGGCCCACAATAGTGAGATTGGCATCCTGATTGTATCTCTTCTTGGGGGAAAAAAAAAGCAAGTTGACACTTACTGCCTGAGACCCATGTCCATTCTGACCCCCTTAAAAACAAGAGAACTTTACTGCTCCAAGTTTCTTTCACGTTTTCATTTCATTCTGCAATGGTTCATTAGCATGGATCTAAGAAATGACAGTAATAATAGTGTTACTTGTATAAAAAGTTATACAGTTTTTCGGTAGACACATCCATCAATTAAGCATGTGGTACAAGAAACCAAAATTAATGAGGAAGATAGGTGTGTTAATGAAATAATCATAGTATAATCAATTTGACTGTTAAAAGTTGAAAAGCATTTCAGGAAGACAATATGAATTCATAATTTATGTCTAAAAGTGATTAATAAAAACTGTATTTAATAACAGAGCTATTTGTCATCATTTAAGGCTTAAGCACAAAAATTATTCATTTTGTGGCTCGTGTTGTCATAATAGTATAGTTGAACAAATTTATTTTGAGCCCTTCTTTGTGTCTAAAACTACAGTAACATGTATCTGCATTTCCCACCCCCCCCCCCCCCCCGCCCCGGCGATTAGAAACAACAGTTTGGATGGAGGCATACAGTCCTTGCAAGAAGTAACTGTGTTTTGAATCCTTTTCACGGGTGTCTTTTACGTGTGATGAGGGCACTTCAGGGGGAGGACACGTTCGTTCCTACCGTATTTGCCTTAGTTGAGAGGGAAGGAAAAAAAACTGAGCGCACCCAACCCGCTCCCCCCAACGCTAGGCTTTGTTTACTGACTCTCTGATTTAATTACTGTTTGAAGAGGATGGAATTAGCTGTTAATTGATTTAATTATCCAATTTGTTTGTTTCAGGCATGATTCCAACAGAACTGCAGCAGCTCTGGAAAGAAGTGACAAGTGCTCATACGACAGAAGAAACCACGGGCAACAATCACAGCAGTTTGGATCTGACCACGACATGCGTCTCTTCCTCTGCACCTTCCAAGACCTCCTTAATAATGAACCCACATGCCTCTACCAACGGACAGCTGTCAGTCCACACTCCCAAAAGGGAAAGGTAGGAACGCCCATCTGAGACGTGTCCAAAGCTGTCTCTGACGCGGAGGGGTGGGTGGCCGGGCCTCGCCATATCTTGGGGATCTCTAATTGGATCCATGTGACTGGAGTGTGCATATAATTACTTCAGAATGTATTCGGTGTGGTGTGGGTGTGAAGCATCTGATTCTTGTCACCTTTTCAACATGGAATTAGCACTTATGTAGATCGAACCTGAGCTTAGGAACTCAGGCAGAGTCTTCTGGTCTCTCATCGGACGGGTCAGATTTCCACGCTTCCAGACTTACTCCTTCTGCCAAGTGCCCGCTCCATACGAGCTGATTTCCTTGGCTTTAAACGTCTTCGAAGGGAATAGCGTTGTCTGCTGTAGGCTGTGTTGAATCATGGTTTGAGACAAGGTAGAACGCACACTACTTGGCACTGCCCTCCTTGAAGGCAGGGAGCCCATCTTTTTCATCATCGTGTCCCCAAGGTACTTGACCTTTTTTTTTTTTTTTGGAAACCGTCAGTGAAGGTTTGAGGGATGGAGAGATGGAAGGGGTCCACGTGTATACACACACAAGCATACACAGCCACTTTCTCCTGCTCATGGGACATATGGTAGCATTGACTCAATTTCTGTCTTCCTGTTTGGAAGTTAAGACTTTATATTTCTTAATTGCCCGGAGCTTCACTTGGATGTTACTTGAAGCTGAGGTTGACTGGGAGGTCCCAGACATATCATGTGAGAAGACAGCTCTAAGAAAAGGAAGCTGTGAATCCATGTTAGTCTACCTTAGCCACGCAGAACTATTAATTCCACCTTTCAGTGCTTTTCCAAAGTAGAAAGTATATATAAAACCTTTTTTTTTCAGTTTACTGTTTTTAAACTGTTTCCTGTGTATTTCATATGCAGAGTGTCCACCCACAGAAGGAAGGAAACCTCAAAAGTAATAGGTGATAGTAAGGGTCACTTCCATCAGGAAAACCAGATTATTTTGGTTGTTTTAATAAAAGTGACCCAGTGAAAGAATTTTGAATTTTATTTTTCACTTAAGCAGTTACACATATAATTTCATGTATTTCTTGAAATATTGAACCTTAGGAAGCCCACTGATTGAATTAGATGTGTATCTTTATACCAGCAACATTTTATCCATTTAGAGCTTAGTAAACACAGAAAACAGTGTACGAATGTTTGTGTGTATCACGTTCCACCCTAAAAACCATGAGAGGTTTCCAGAGATGAGATTATATATGTTTTAGCCAAAACTTGCAACTGTCCTTTTAAAATCACTTTAGAGTTTCTGTGGCAGACACAGAAGGGCTAAAAGATGCTTATAACTTACTGGTTTAGAAGAGCTTGAAAAACAGAATGGTGGGCGGTAAGAATTAATTTGGAGCCATTGGACCAAATGTGGCTTCTTTTGTTTCCAGTGAGCATAGATTTAGATGTCTGGAGACCAATCTTGGCGCTCGCTTTATAATCTCTTAGAATGCCTTTGTAAGTAAACAAACAAACAAACCAGACCTTAGATAGCTTTTGAAGAAAAGGTTCTAGGCTGTTGTCCTTTGCTCTACTTGCCTTTGGTGTCCTGAGGTTGATGCTGTTCGTTGACTGCAGAGGGATCGAATTACATCTTTATCCATAGGCAGAGCAGGAGGCCATACGCTGAAAAATGCCAACTGATGCACTTAAGGTATTTGTTGTAATCTTGTCAGCCATTGTGGAGCCTGCACAGATTTCCTGTGACACAGAAAGCTCTCCCTGTTTAGATGCACCATGCTCAGTTTCATTCTGAAAGGTTATGTATCTGGAGTCAGGTAGTAGATTAGCAAGGAGGCGAATAGGAGAAGAATAGCCCTTTTCATGTCTTAAGGTGCATTCGAAAGTAAATGGATCTCAGAGGCAGTCTAATTCTAGGAGAATCAGTTTGTTGGATTTCTCGTTTTATGGTCCCTATGTGTCTGCACAAAAGTTGGGCTTAATCTTCATTTATACTACCTGCCAGCATTCGAATAAGGATCGGAAAAGTATTTAGATTCCACTGAACCTTAATCTGGATGTAAAAACAGGCTGACTTTTCCAACTGTTCATGCAAAGAAGAAGCAACTATGAAATTATATGCTACGTGCTTAACCTCTTGGACCTCTCAGGTTCTATTACCTGGGAGGTTCCTAGGCATGGCTGGGTTAAAACAGATTCTAGTCAGCACATTTTAACCGAACGTAGCAAATTTGGCAAATGAGTACCTTAGGTTAAAGATATGTCAGAAACTTAACCAACTTAAAAAATTGATCACTAGAAATGCAATTATTAGTTAGCCAGCTTTGTATATAAGGACTTATAATGAGTGTTTTTACCCTCTGAGGGTTTATTTTAAAATCTCGTGTGATATTACTGTTGAAATAGAGGAAGATGGTTAAAAAAAAAAAAAAAAGCTGTCACTATCGAAATATGTTCTCACTTACACAGTGAGTTGTCATTTGTCTCAGGAGTCCCTTGGAGAAGTTTCATCCCTTACTCACCAAGGGCATTTGTGAAATGGGTCTCTTTCGAAGCTCTCCCTTGATTTCTACGTGATATTCCCCACCACATCCCGCCCCCGGTGCTCCTGGACCTGTAGCGTAGGTTACCAGCTTTAAGGATTCTTTCTGAAAGGACTTGCGGAGTGCTCTGTGTAAAAATTCATCCGGCCACGGTGATATCGTGAGAGTTTTGGTGTGTTTCTCAAGTTGCGAGTCGTCTCCCGATCACGACTGGGCCGCGTGTTTCCATGCCATGTGGAAGACCTCCCCCGCCCCCTTGCATCCTCCGGGCTCCCATGAGCCGCCGCCGCAGCAGCAGCTCTGGGGTTTGGTGAGCTGCAATCTGTTCAGGAGATAAATCATGTGCTTGGCCCGACACTCCTACTCTCCTCTTTAATTTGTCTTACACAAGGAAAATTATAATTAAATCATTCAGGGTAAACCCTTGAGTGTAGAGAAGGGAAAAAAAAACACACTTTGGTAAAGATTGCCAGTAGAAACCCACTTCCCCGTTGCGCAGGGTAGAGACATGTATCAATATTCAGCACCGTCAGGGGAGGAGCGGCCCATGTGATTTGCGAGGCAGTTGCCAACGCTCACGTCAGGGCTTGTTAAGATCCTGTCCCTGTGCAGTCACGGACCTTCCACGTCGTTAGAATTCGGCATTGGCGCCATGCTTCGTGCTTTGATTTCCTCCTGAGAATTTAATGAATGTTTATGGTGCTGATTTTATATATATATATTATATATACCTGTAGTATGTATATATTCATTGGCGCGATAAACCTACCTCTGTTGTCAGGGCCTGAGAGAAGCGTGGTGGGAATGAAGTTCAAAAGGCAGGAGCTAAAGAGAGCTACAGAGGGAAGCAGGCACATTCATACCTCTTACTGTCATTGAATTCCACAGGACCAGGGCGTCATGACTTCTTTGGTAAATAGACAAAACTCCGACCCCGGGATACCTGTAAACACGAAGATAACTATCTCGTTTCCGTAACTCGTCTGACTATCTTGCTTTAGGAAATTCCAAGTTTTGGTGTGGGTAAACAAAATCAACGGCGTGCAAATGAAACATTTATTAAAATGCTAAATTTAGTAAAGCCCTTTGAGCTTCTAGGATCAAAGCAGCTATGTAAATACAAATAGCAATTACTACTTAAGTAATTGCCTGAATTAAAATTCTATCACATTATATCATGGTGCACTAGGGAAAGGGCAGGGAACTCTCATTTAATCCATTTTTTTTCTCTGTGCCAAGCAGCTGGCTAAACTCTTACCTTTGGAGGGATGTCTCATTTTAGCCACGTGACTGCTGGGAAACAGCAGGGTTTATTATACCCATTTTACAGGTGAGGAAGTTGAACCATCAAGATTTAAATAAGTGACCTGGGGTCACAGAACTCGTTAGTGGCATAGCCGAGATTGAAATTCAAGTCTCTCTTTTACTTCATAAAACAGCACTTAGAGATTCCATTCAGTATAGAAGTGAACACTTAATTATGACAAACTAAAATCAGTGCTCCCAAAAGAAATTTTGAAAATTCAATTCAACAACACGTGTATTGACTTAAAATCCTAGAGTTCCCTCTGTTAAGGTGGATACAGATAGTTCCTAGGCGTCTCGCGAAGGGAGGGTGGGTGGAGAGGATTTGCAGAATGTAAATCATTTACGGTCTGAAATGGCACATAAAGAACAAAAATGGACCCCATGCAGGATTTGCACACAGGCAGATGCAAAACAAGCCTCTCCCTCCTTTCAGTGTATCCTGACTTTCCTTCCTGCCTTATAAATCTTGCGTTTCCTCATTGAACACATCATCTGGTCTCTATTCTGTTTCAGCTGTCCTTCTGTAGTCCATGTCAGAGATAGGCCTTTTTTCTGATCCTCCCCAGCTTTTTGCTTTTAGTTCAACCACCATTAGTAGATGTTTTATAACTTGAATGTGTCTCAGATGCATAGCTCTTCTAAATATTTGTTCCAAGGTTTTCCTTAAGCATTTGGTGAAAGGTTTCTTTAAACTCTGGAGAGGTCCCAGGTTGTGCGGCCTCTTCTTGCTTTGAGGCTGTCATATTCTCAGAATCAGGTGACCCACGTAGGGCACCTCCCTCTCTCTCTCTCTCTCTCTCTCTCTCTCTCTCTCTCTCTCTCTCTCTGAGGCCTAACCTGCCTTCTGTCCCCGCAAGTTACCTTCCTTTTCCTTCTCATCTGTTGACACAGCCCTGTGTATTCCAATTGCTTGCGATTTCCACACTTCCCAGCTGGCAGCTGCCTTCAAATAACCCCTGAAGGTTTTTGCTTGGCTCGTGGACTTTCAGACAGTTTCACTTGATTCACAGTCTCTGTTTTTGATTTGTGGCCTCTTGACATATTGCCGTGGATTTGACTATATAACAATAACATTTGTGTTGACCAGCCCTTCTGTTTTCAAAAGGCAAGGGACTCTGAGTCGTGGACATGCTTGGTGTTTCGTTTCCCTTTCTTTCTTTTCTTTTTTTTTTTTTTAACTAAATCCTCTGTTGATGAATAAATATTGGTGCTCTTGGTTTCCTCACTAACATTCTAGAAGCTTGGTTTCAGAACTCTTCTGGTTACACAAGCATTTAGCTTTTGCATATTTTCATATTCATATTTAGGGCCTCTGGAGCCAGAAATTTAAGTAGTAAGCTCTAGGTCCTGTGACTCTGAATAGGTCTTCCTCATTTCAACCTTTTTTTTTTTTGTAGTTTGAAAATCAGATCATTTCTTTTGTATTTCTTTTGATTCGAAGCACTGGAGCAAACTAGCGACCCCAAATCTTCCCTCCCTGTTAGATTCTTTTGGAGAACCTGCAGTCACGTTGTCCCAAATTGTCCTCAGAATTCTCACTGCTACTTCTTGCCCATATAGGTTGAGGCGTTTGATCTATTACACAGGTCAGCAAATTATGGCCTACCGGCCCACTTCTTATTTTGTAAATAAAGTTTTATTGGAACACAGTGAGGCTTATTCATTTACACAAAGTCTGTGGCTGCTTTCACACTACAATGGCTGGCTTGCACACCATCGTAAAGCAATTATACTCCAATAAAGATGTTTTTAAAAAAAAAAATGGCTGGCTTGAGTAGTCACAGCAGAAAGCATATAGCCCACCAAGAGTAAAACATTTACCATCTGGCCATTTACAGAAAAAGCTGGCCGACTCCAGCGTTAACCATCAGACCAGTGTTTCCCAGATTGCCTGATGATAATGTCACAGGTATTTGTTAAAACATAACTGCTTCCTAGGCCTCTCCTGTGAAGATTCCATTGGTCTGAGATGGGGTGTGGGAATTTTCTGTTTGTCGTGCCTACCCTAGATTCTTGCTCCTCGAAGCCTGTAGATCAGCAACTTCAGCGCCACGTGGGGGCTCGTTAGAAATGCAGACTCTCAGGCCCCACCTTGGATCTTCTGAATCAGGGTCTGCATTTTAACCCAGTCCCCGGGGCCTTGACGTGCCCATTCAAGCTTGAGAAGCACTGCAGGTTAGCATGCTCATGACCTGGGTGTGGGCGCTGCTGGAAAGAACAGAGTTTTCCCCCCACATTTTGATGATGCTCCCAGACACGTTCAGTCCACAGAACCAGTGGTTTGCCATTCCGGTGTGAGCCAACAAGGTACAGGTACTGCTACTGCTGGAAGGAATCAGAAGCTGGCATATGATGGTGATGATCAGGCAGCTAACTTTTATTGAACTATTACTTTGTGCCAGTCACAATGCATAAAGGACTCGACAGAAGCGTTAATACTGATTTTCCCATTGTATCCTCACGACAACCCTGTGGGATCCTGTTCTCTTTGTACAGGTAGTGTTGGGCCCAGAGGAAACTTATAACTTGCATGAGCCAACCAGCTAGTTAGGGACCAGGCAGGGACTGGAACCAGGGTGCCCCCGAGCCTAAAGTCCTTGCAGTGGCTGCCACGTTCTGCTGGTTTCCAGATGGGAACCACTCTGCTCATCAGAACCACCTGGACTCCACCCCAGACTCTGGCTTACAGCCTCCAGGGGATAGAGCTTGGGGATCAGAACCAGACCGTAACCTTCCAAGGTTGGGCCGTAATTAGGGAGAAGCCCCACGCGTTTCTCTGCGGCCCATTCTTCTCCCCCGCCGCATCTTTTTGCGAAGAGGGAAGGCAGGGCGCTACACACAGGTGATGAGAAGTGGAGAATATAGAAAGCAGGCGGGGCATGTCCTGTCAGGTGTTGTAGGGACAAGAAAGAGACAAGGGTGCAGCCAATAGCAGAGGCCTACACTCAGGTGCTGCTTTCTGCCCCAGAGCAGACCCTTGGCAGCGTCAGCTGTCCCACGTCTATCTGCAAGGGAAGTCGCCTGTTTAGGACAAAACTGTCCCTGCTTATGTCGGAAAGACGGTCCTGGGGACATAGCAACATTTCATGCCCCAAAGTGCTACTGGGTGTTTGGCGATCATCGCGTTTAGAAGAGCTGTGATCAGTTTCCTCTTTCTGCTTGAAACCAGTTGCTTCTGGGTTTTAGAGTTTGGCGATCATCGCGTTTAGAAGAGCTGTGATCAGTTTCCTCTTTCTGCTTGAAACCAGTTGCTTCTGGGTTTTAGAAGTAGAAGGAAAGCTTCTCTTAGGGTGGTGTGCCATGGTGCCGTGTCACCTCCCGTCATTCCACACGTTCAGGGAGGGCAGAGGGAGCACACCTTGAAAATACTGCCACATCCTGGGGGATCAATTTATGGATTTTCTTGACTGTTCCCTTCATGGGGTGATGAAAAGAAAAACCCAACTGTTATTTTCAAACAGCTGTTATGTCTTATCTCAATAAAATGCCTTTTACCATAGCACAGCATCATTAGACCCTATAAATCTTTTTCTATTTATTGTGTTTAAATGATAAATACTTTCCAATAAAATGACATCATGGGTCTGGAGAGTCACATTTGTTTTACAAGTTTCTCTTAAATTCGGTTGATTTTCATTTTTTTTCTCCCTTGGGATACTGCCTAATGTGAATCTCAACCATGGGCCATTTCATGTCCAATGTCCCAGATTTCTCATGAAAAATCAGCTTTGAACCCCCATTTTCTTTCATCATGGAGGTTAGTCATTCTTTTCTGATGAGTTGCTCTTGCCGATACGGTTTTTCCCACCCTCTCCCTTGGTTGGCACCCAGGTATTCCATAGGTGCTCGCACTTGTGTGGAAACACCTAATATACGTTAGCTTTCTTAGCGTTTATTCCATACCAAGGGTGGAAAGGAAAGCACACGACAGAAGAACGGTGAGGACCCGTCTTTGGGGAGCTCTGATGGCATAGCCTGTTGTACTGGCTTTTGCCCTTTTACCTGTAAAGAGTCTGGTTGAAATGTACACTTTACCCCTTGGACTAACTGAATAGAAGATTTTCTTTGGTGGCTGTGGACCCATCCAAAAGCGGAAAGGGAGGCCAAGGGTCAACAGAACGCTGTGTGACTTGGAAAACTCCTAGTGGCCTTCGCGCTTCAGTGACAGCTAGGAGTCCCGTGTTTTTCAGCCAGCGATGGGGCCCAGTGAGGAGGAACCTATCCAAGAGGCTGAAATGGAAGGCACGTCCTTTTTTTCAAGATTTACCAAGATGCCATTTTGCACCAGGGCCACCTGGCAGCCTGGCTCTGCGGCTCTTTCCAAGGGAGGCACCACTGTGCAGACCTGCTCGCTCGGGTGATACAAGTGAGCGGCCACACGTGCACGGCCGTCCTCACTTTCTTTCTTCCACCCCGCTTTGTGATCCGTCAAGGCCCAAGTATATTACAAAGCATATTCTCCTCATTAAAACAATAGTGGAAGCTCACAAAGGGAAATTGTTAATATGTGTTCCAGCTTGTCATTTCTGCCTGTGTGAATAAAGCAGATAACCGTTCCTCTGGGAAACTATTTCGGGAATTGAGCAACAGATACGCTAGCCAGAGAATTCTCCTAACTGTAATTTTCCTTTTTGTGTGTACTCAGAAATAACATCCTGCTGGGCTCCTCCGTGCCTCTGCACAGACAGAGCACAATTGCCACAGCCCAGGTGGTGTGACTACGGGACAGTCCCCTGGGCACATGTCGCCAGGACTTGTACAGCTTGTTCAGTGTCTTCGTCCATATGGCAGCGTGTCCCATTCACAGAAAGGCGCCGGGGCTGTGCCTGGTGGGTGCCGTGGTCAGTGTAGTGTGAAGAGAAGCCCTCCGCTCCCAGCGGCCTCTGTGGTGCAGTTTGCTTAATGGCAGATCTGAGTTATCGCGCGCACACGCGCGCACACACGCTCAACTCAGAAATTGCAGAACAGTCTTGCTGGTTTCCTGCCCACGTAACCCCCCCTCCTTTTATTTTTTTAGAAGCCAATGGTTAACCCAGCAGGTATAATTCAGGTCCGTGAAACATACCTGGTTCATAGAAAGTCATTTACACATACACACACACCTTTCTGGGTGGTTGTTCGTGAATTAACTCAATTTAAGTATGACGTGCCTGTCCTAGAATTCGTCTATAAACTCTGCAGTTTTTGTTTTTTTCCTCTCTCTCTCTCTCTCTCTCTCTTTTTTTTTTGTATTGTGAGAACTTACTTTCATTGTACAGTTCGGGTGGCTGGGCTAGTGGTTTTAGTCTTTACATCTTAAAAAAGAGAAAGGGAAAAGGAAAAGCAAATCATTACCAGCCTTAGAAATCTGAGAGTAAGGCATTCCTTGGAGGGCTAGAACTGAAAAGGGAGAATCTAGAAAACAGATTTCCCAGTGAAGAAGGTGAAAAACAGGAACATTTTAAAAGGCACTTTGGAAATTTTACCAGAAGGCAAAGCCTTCTCCATTTATATCCCCAAATGTTGTTCTGCTTTTGTGTAACTACTTGGATTCTCGTCTGGTAAACAAACAGACCCCATAGCAACTGTAGCTGATGTATTTGTACTACCTGTAAGACTTCCCTAAACAAATGGGCACACTTTTATGACCTTCAGATTTCATTCCTTTTATAGTCTTCAGGGAAATCAGTCAAATGGCAAGTTGATCTTCCTTTCCTTTCTCTTTCTTTTTCTCTTTCTTTCTTTCTTTTTTTCCTTTTTTTAAAAAAATATGTTGAGGGCTGTCTTTGAAGGATCTGTTCTGTGTGTGTATTTTACATCCTGGCTGTGAATGTTGAGTTTGAAGGTGTATTATGGCAAAAGGAAAGAGAAACCTAAAGTGTTTGTGTAAATGATGTGGTATTTGCTTTCAAGAGGGGCTATTTTAGTCATCTGGTGGAATTTCAGGTTATACATCCAAAAGGCTAAAAAACTCCACTGAAATGATTACTTTTAGACCTTCAACTTGGACAGGCATCTCTGGCTTCGTGTCTCCTTTTTTATATCTGAAATATTGATGGTAACATTCTGGTATACATGAGCCCCTATATTCAACTTACATTTTTCCGTATGAGTCATATTTACGACGAGAACAAGATGTCTCCGTGTTAAAGATCAGTGTGAGAAATAAATGGCAGCTTACTTTAATTAGAAAAAAAAAAATGACACCAAGAGCTGGAATAATCCAGTAGTGTTTGAATAAATTAGAGGATTGTACAGACAGAAGTAAGAGAAACTTAACAAGGATAAATGGGGAAGTTGTCCAGAGTTCAACAAAAAAAAAGCCTGCCTTTGCAGGACAGAAGTCACCAGACAGTACTGAGGCAGGTCCGCTTATTCTGCAAAACTTCACTAACCCCGTCCCAGGTGTCCTAGGCTTCGAGGGATAGAACCATGAGCTTGACAAAGTCTGACCCCGTGGAGCTGATGTTGCAGTGGAAGAGAAATAGAACAAACAAATAATCACGTAATAAAAAGACAGATAGGGGGCTTCCCTGGTGGCGCAGTGGTTGAGAGTCCGCCTGCCGATGCAGGGGACACGGGTTTGTGCCCCGGTCCGGGAAGATCCCACGTGCCGCGGAGCGGCTGGGCCCGTGAGCCATGACCGCTGAACCTGCGCGTCCGGAGCCTGTGCTCCGCAACGGGAGAGGCCACAACAGTGAGAGGCCCGCGTACCGCAAAAAAAAAAAAAAAAAAAGACAGATAGAATTAAGATCTGAAGAAAAAAAAAAAGTGAAGCAGGAAGAGCGGGGCTAAGGTCACTGTTTGGATAAATGGGTTTGGGAAAGCCTCTCTGAGGAAGTGACCCTTGAACAGACATGAAGAAGTCAGGGAAGAGCTCTCCAGGCGGAGGGCACAGCAGAAGCAGAGGACCTTGAGGCATGTTTTGCTAGATCATGGCTCTTACCTCGATTAGTGCGGGGGCGGCTTTGTTGTTTAGCGGTTAGGAGTGTGGACTCAAACCGGATGGCCTGCATTCCAGGGCAGGCGGCCCACTCCACGTACTTAATCTTGGTGTGCCTCAGTGCGCCCTCTGTGAAACGGGTCTGTTACCAAGCCTGGCCTCATAGATGAAATGAGTTCGTACACATTTTAGTCTCTGGCACACAGGCAGTGCTCCGTGGATATTAAATGATTATTGATGATTTAATTAATTAAATGTTAATGACTCTTGTTTATTGTTAAAGTCATTTATTCATTCAAGCCGCCTTTATTGAGCATTTACATACTAATAACTCTATAGGTTCTGGGAATTAAAAGATGACTCGAACGTAGGTCTTTCCCTTAAGGAGCTCACAGTCTAGAGAGACAAACAGAGGCAGACACTTGCCAACGCAGTGTAAATAATGCAGTGATACGAAGATAGGCAAAATGTGATGGCGTGTATAGTTTGTTAAACACGAGCCCTGGTGGAATATCGTCACGTCTATAGTTCCACACAGCCCCCACGTTTGCCTCAGGTGAGATTTGTGGATGCAGTGGACTCCAGGAAGGAAAGGTTCCGTGTCCCTTGTCGATTGCCACATCCCGGTCATCTAGCACAGCCAGCCTGGCATGCGGTTGGTGCTGCATTTCACTGCAGAGACCGCGTGTTCAGAACATAGCGAATTTATGAATTTAATAAGGCTCAGGAACTCGTTAATAGTAGTAGCTACCTGTTGGCCACGGATGCTGTAGAAGTACCTGGTTGGTCTTTGTTGATATTGATACTTATGTGCTCCAAACAGGAGGGAAAATGTGGATTTCTGGTTACATTGATTCTCAGTCTTTAGCTTGCATCAGAATCATCTGGAGGACTGGCTAAACGACAGATTGCTGGACCCTAGTCTTACTGTTTCTGATTCGGTAAGTTGGGGTGAGGCCTAAGAATGTGCATCCCTGACAAGTTCCCAGCGACCGAACTCTGAGAACCACTGCTGTAGGACCTCCCAACATCTGTCCTGACTCCATGGCCTTCTTCCCCTCCTCCGATTCGAAGTGACAGAGGAGGGATCTTGATAACTATTATTCACTAGTCTTTCGGACAGTCTGGGTCCAGTGCCAAGACTCAACATTTCAAAGAGAACAGGTCTTGAGACTGTGACCCAATGTGAACTATTTCATGGAACAAAATTCATTTTAAAATTTCCTGATGTTGGCCTTTAAATCATTTGTAAGTACTCTGGCTCTTTCTAAGTTTTTTTTTTTTTTTTTTTTATGTATGAAATTGCTTTTTGTGCTTTAGTCACCTGCCTTCTCTCATCCTATTCCTTTTAGCATTGAGCTTCAATTGATACTCAAAGGCCCAGATCAAATATTACAGAATTTTATGTTCCAGCCGTCTGTTCAATTCTCTCTCTTTCCCCTCAGCTGGGGAATTGGGCAGAACTCTTCTGGAGAGGATGAGAACTTAGTCACAGTCTATACCAATGACCTCCAAATGTGTTTGATTAGTCACCCCGTGAATATTAGAACTTTTGAGTATGCACCCCTACTAAAGATACTTTTAATCAATTATATACATGCTTAATATAGTACCTGTAGTATAAAAATTAAAGAGTAAGAAGGTGAGAAATGTATACACATAGGTACACAAGTATCTATTCATACAAAAGCTCTAATATTAACACATGCATACAGAAGTGGTAATATTATCCTAGCGCCCTCCCACGGATCTTCTTACACATTCCAGTTTATAGACTCTGATCTAGGAACCCAACACGATGCTTAAGCACAAAGTAGGTGTTTCGTAAAACATGCGGCGGGACTTCCCTGGCGGTCCAGTGGTTAAGACTCCGCGCTTCCACTGCAGGTGGTGCGGGTTCGATCCCTGGTCAGGGACCTAAGATCACACGTGCCATGTGGCATGGCCAGAAAAAGCCCCCCAGTAACCAAAACAAACAAACAAAAATGCTGAATCAAAGGCAGAGAAGAGTTTAATCCAGTGACCATTAATGAAGCATCTTGTACTGCTGAGACATAAAAGGAATGACATAAAGTAGGAAGTAATTCTTAGGAAACATAAATGCAAGTGCCTAATGGTTTTGAGCCACTTTATTTCTCTAAGTCCCTTGTCCCTTCACCTCCTGCTTCCTGATCTGGCCCTCACGCTTCTGTTACGTGATTCTTCTGGTTCTGGAGTATGCTTGTGCTGACTTCCACAGAGTGTCAGGGGCAGGGCTTAAATGAGAAGAATTAGTGTTGGAACTTTCATTTATGCTCTTTGGTTTTCCGGGTCTTGTTGTTTCCTCTAACATATGGACAGGGTTCCACACAGACCTTGTGACTCACCAGTGCAAACACTCGCATGGACGTAATGCGCATGCCTGCCTAATGGTGTTAATATCTTTTGGATTAGTGGTCCCTATGTCTGTATTGACACAGTTGCTCACAGCCCCTCTTTGGAAAGCATTCTGTTTTCTTAACAAGATCCCAGTGTTAATGCTGCCAGTGGGAAACTCTCACTGACAACCTCAGCATAGCGATCGCCCTTATGGGTGTCAGAAACAAAAGCTGGACCTCTGCCTCTTCTTGTCCTTTTCCTTTATGTATCCCTTCACTTGTCACCGTGCAAACAGGCATTCGGCCTTTGTCATCACCCGCTCTGTGTTGGTGATGGATCAGAACACACCGACCAGCCCACAGGTACTCCCCCTCTCCTTCTCTGCTCCGTTGTCTTGCTGTGCCACAGGCTTCTGAGAATCAAGATTGCATGTTTTGCCCAGTGAATCTGAAAAGGGAGGTGGAGCCAGATTGGAGGGGATGGTGAAGAGAGTAACTGCCAGACTTATGACCTGTCATCATGGCCCCCAACCTCAAGTTCTTACCATTGGTGAAGCAGCTGATTTACCATCGATAGTCTACACGTAGGATGCTCCCTGGTCCTAAAGGACAGGGTCTAGTCCTCGAAGCATCCGACACACTGCCCTGTGCTCTTGTGGCTTTTGTGGGTCTTTGTCCCATCAGTCACGGATAATTCTGAGGCTCTTCCTTCCCTATTGAAAATTCAAATTAAAGAGACTTAACCACTGGGTCACTGTCGACTCAGGAAGTAAACCCAGTTACAGACTGCCTCTCCTTGAGGACTCCTTCACGCACTTTTGTTTTCTGAAAGTTTAGTCATTTGAATGTGTGCCCCACTGTCATGAGGTTTGCCGTATCTGCTTAGATGACTATTGTAATTTATATTATTTTCTTTAAATCGAGTCATTTTTAATTTAAATAAAATAAGCCTCACCCTTAGACATGATATCTGTGAAACCAGAAGTTGCAGATGCTAGATATATTTTTGGCTAATACAAATTAAAGTAAATCTGCCGGTTTGTAGAAATATGCATTCTTGTTCTTCCTGACATCGTGTGGGCCACCGTTGAGTCCGTGTATATCACCTATTGGGATATTTTGGTAGGATTTCCCTCTCTTTACTGAGGAGGGGCCTTGACTGCATATGGTACTATGCCAAGTGGATTGAAACCCTGCTTTCATGAAACCCCCTGGTTTCCTAGAAAAGCCCAAGTGCGTCACTCCCCTTCCTAAAAAAGTTAATTCAAGATCCTACTTATTCACACATACATCCTCTCCTCCCAGGTTCAGGGATGCCATGAAGGCTTAGAGGATACCCAAGGCAGCCCTAGAGTCTGGGACCTGTGAAGTTTTGAGTTGTTGTCAAACCCAGATTCAACGGTGTACTCCAGGGTACTACTGATCAGTAGAGTGCCTGGCAAACACTGTTCACTGGCCAAGTCACTCAGTAGATCCGTGCTAACGTGAAACTGGTGTTTGCTGAATAGAAGCAGGAGATGATGGCCTCTTCCCGGTGCTAACTTCCTTTAGTCTTACCTGTTTCATTATATTAAAAAAAAAAAAAAAAAGACTTGCATATACTTCTTAAATAACTTTGGGCCAGTGAGAGTTTTCATGAGTTTGTACCTATTGCTTGGTGAGGTTGCCCAGTGTCTCCGCTTTCCATATTTATCCATCCCCAGTTTGCTTTTCACCCCACAGTTAATAGAGAAGACAGCTCACGTGTGTTTCTGTAAGTACGCTCACAATTAGGTCAGATCCGGAACAGGGAACTCTCAAGCTCCTTAGAGCTCCAGGGTCCAACAGCATCAGCGTTACCCAGGTGTGTGCTACACACTCGTAGTCTTGGGTCCCACCCTAGAACTGCTGGATTAGAATCTGCATGTTAAAAAGATCTCCAGGCGATTTACCGCTATAAGAGAATTTGAGAAGCATTAGTCTTTGATTAGCAATGGAAAAAGGCAGAGTGAGCATCCTTACCTATAGATCCAGTTTTAATCCTTTTATCCCACGCAACAATCTTTGAGTCATTCCCTTGCCATCTTCACCGTTTGCCATGCCTGCATATACATATTACAAGTTTTTACTTTTTCTTGAAACTGATTAACTTATGAAAAGCTACCCCTGAGAAGTCACAGATCTGATGTCAAAATTGTTTTCCAGTCTACCCGAGCGTGAATCCATAACTACGAAAGCGAGGGTATTTTTATGTAACTCAGAGTCACCCAGCTCACCACGTTAGTTGCCCATGCCCTAATGGGGTCCATTGTAGAAAGGTGACGCTGTATTTCTTTCAGGATAATTTGTATTTCCAGGGGGGGAAAAAAAACGGACGTAAAAAGTTAATAGGTTGTATTTCAGATGTGAAGTTACTTAAGGTAGCCCTCACGTCTCGAGGCACAATATTGAGAGCAGATAATAACAATAATCTCCATCATTGTTTAAAAGCACAAATCTGGCACTTAACAGACTAATTCACAGTCACTCCAGTTGCAAGTTTTCCTCATGAATATCATATCACAAGGGAATGTGAAATCCTCTAATTAAACATGATTTGAAAAGCAGCAGAAAATTGAGATGATGAATGTTCTGGGGAAGGAGAGTCAAGGATTCACTGCGTGGGAGCGGGAAAGGGAGAAGCATGTGTGTGCATCTCCCAGTTTGCAGAGGACTCCATCTTTCCTTGCTCTAGAGCAGGCCCTTTAATGGGCTTTAGTGAAACACCCATCTCTTGGCGGTGAGATTATAGAGCTGATTGCCAACTTGCTTTGGAAACCTGATTAATAAACACCTAAGGATGGAGTATTTCTGAAATGAGCACAGATTAAGGCAGCATGCTGGAAATGTAAGGCCAAAGTCATGTCCCAACTCTTCAGTATAAAAGAGGCAGCCCATTTGCTTCTCGAAGTGTTTTCAGTGAAAGTTAAAGGAGAAAGGTCATTTTCACAAAGGCACCAGGAAAAAAGATACAGTGCTCGAGTCACCCTTTCCCCTGTTCCCACGTATCATTTGCACTTTTCCAAGGCAAGTGTAGGACCTTTCCCCCCGGATGCTACCGTATAACACCTGAAGAAACTTGACCTGTCCTTTCATTTACTGCAAGAGACTGGGATTTGACTCCTGGCTGGTTCTGAGGAGTTATACTCTAGTATGAAAAGTATTCAAACAATAAACTCTAAGATGGAAAATTGTGCTCGATATATAAGTAATCATCTCTTCTGCTCTTGTGAATCTGCGTTGTTCTTTTTTATATGGTCATCTGTGATCAAGTTCCAAAGCCTGCTCAACTAGTTTGGTTTCATTCAAGTAGACTTACTGTACATATCAGAAACACTTGATATCAATTCGTTCTTGAAAATTTAGTGTAAAAGCTTCTGCAGTCTGATGATATTTTATTTTCAGTTATCACTTCATCACTCGAAATCAAATTCAGGCTCCCATATTCAAACCTAAGAAATTGGGTACGTTATTTAAAATCTTACTGAGAGTAGGTTATGGTAGCAAAGTAGAAGTCAGGGAGATGTGATAAGAACTAAAAAGTAAAGAGAAAAGAGAAAGAAGGAAAGTAGGATCGCTTTTGTGTAAGTTGTCGTTAAAGAATTAAAGCAAAAGAAAGGAAAAGGTTTAAAACGGCAGTGGCTTCCGCTGACGTGTGCTCTTGTTATGATCACAGTTTAGTGGAAAGTACTTTTTATTAATAGGTAGCCCCGAAACGGTGTTTGAAGAGAACACCTTTCTGGAAACCTGAGGTATCTGGAATAGTTTCGTGTTTTGGGCTAGGAATGAGCATCTCCTGGTCACCAAAATCATAGGCTGTGATGGATCTGAGCGGGGAAGATTCCACGGCTGACAGTGTTACGGGGTGGGCACAAAGAAGCGTGTGCGCATGGACATGAGACCAAAGAATTGGAAAGCAGACAGACAGACAAGGAGAGACTTGAGCCAGAGACAGGCACAGATGCGGTTTGTCAGAGAACTGGTGTTCATCATTAGTATCCTGGCTGCCTGCCTCAGGGTCAGCATTGCACTAACGTTGGCTGGATGGATGAAAAGCCAACATGGTGGGAAAGAGGCAGGTGGCCAGTGGGCAAAGGGGGTTAGGTGTGATTTTTTGGTGTATGTATCTGCGGGGGGTGGGGAAGGGTTTAGAAGAAGAGAGCTTCCTGCCCACCCCCCCAGCAGAGGTAAGGGCGTGGATCTCATTCATTCCTTTAACCCATCCTCATTAAGCACCTACTCCTTCTTCATCTTGTCAATAACAAGGGATGTCATTTGTGCCACACCCTCTCTCATCTGCATAACTGGTAGAAGTTTGGTGGAGGCGTTCCCAACTGGGAGAAGCAGCACAGGTCATCATGTGTGATCCCCTTTGGTTTTCAAATGAGGAATTGGAGGGCAGGGCAGTTAAATGACTTGCAGGTTCCTGGTTTTTAGCGCATCTATAATGCGGAATGAGGTTTTCATTCACCTGGCACCCACCCCTCCCCATAGAGAAATATTACTGACCTTCAATAAAAGGGTAAGTTACACTCCATTTATTTGTTAGGCAGAGAGATGCACCAAGTACATTCTGAAAAGACTTTTCAGCACACAAAGGATCAACAGGATCTGGAAAATAAAAACTGTCCCTCGGCACTCATTCCTTAAAATGTTCAGTTGCTCAAGTTTTATTTTTATTAAAAATTTATCGCTGCCCCCCCAATCAAACTTCAAAACTTACTTTATAACAGTGTGATTTCAACAGTTATTTTATATTTTGAGTATAGATTCTTTTGAGAATGGGAGTAGTACATCTGGGGAAAAGAAATCCAGCAAAAGTGAAGCAAAAAAAAAAAAAAGAGAGAGAAAAGAAAAAAAACCCCTCCAATCCTTACATTTATGTTCATTTGGCTTTTGGCAAAGGTGCCAACACAGCACAATTCATCTGGAGTAGAACAGTCTTTTCATCAAATGGTGCTGGGACAGCGTGCAAAAGAATGAAGTTGGACACCTACCTCACACAAAATACAGAAATTAACTCAAAATTGATTAAATGTGAGTGCTAAAGCTCTTGCAAGAGAACATAGGAATAAGTCTTTATTAGTTTGGCTCAGTCAGTGGTTTCTTAGATGCAACACCAAAAGCGCAGGGAAGCAAAGGGGGAAAAGAAAAAGATTGGACTTAATCAAAATTTCAAACTTTTGTGCTTCAGAGCATACCATCGAGAAACTGAAAAGACAGTCCACAAAATGGGAATCAGTGTTTGCAAATCATATCTCTCATCATGGACTTGCGTGCAGAAAATATATGCATGAAAAAAACGTTTGCAGTCCACAATAAAAAGAACCCAGTGTTTTTTAATGGGCAAAGGACCTGAATAGACGTTTCTCTAAAGAAGACACACAGATGACCAATAAGCACATGAGAAGATGCTCTGCATCATTCATCTTTAAACAAACACAGATCAAAAGTACAAAAAGGTACCAATTTACATCCGCTGGGGTGGCTAAGATGAAGGCAGACGCCTAATGCTGGCAAGGATGTGGGGAAATTGGAACCCTCAAACAGTGCTGCCCCTCTCAATCAAACTTCGAAACTTATTTTATAACAATGCGATTTCAAAAGTTATTTTGAAAAAATAGTAGTGCAGCTGCTTTGGAAATAGTCTGCTAATATGTTAACCACGGAATGACCACATGACCCAACAATTCTATTTCTAGTTATATACCCCAAATTATTGAAAACTTACACTCAAACAGGTACATGTACCTGTATTTTCGTATCACCACTATTCACAATAGCCAAAATGTAGAAACCTCCCAACTGTTGATCAGCAGATGAATGGATAAACAAGATGTGTTAGATACATAAAGTGGAATAGTATTCAGCCATAAAAAAGGAAATGAAGCACTGACACATGCTACAGTGTGGATGAACCTCCAAAACGTGATGTTAAGTGAAAGAAGCCAGACACATAAGACCACACGTTATGCGATTCCATTTGTATGAAATGTTCAGAATAGACAAACGTCTGGAAACAGAAGGTCGATTAGTGGTTGGCAGGGACTAGGGGAGTGACTGACATTACACTGTGGTGGTGGTTTTACAACCCCGTGAATATTGCATTATATATTTTGTATACACCATTGAGTTATGTACTTTATTCATTTATTTATGGCCGCACCCTGTGGCTTACGGTATCTTAGTTCCCCGAGCAGGAATTGAACCCAGGCCCTCACAGTGAAAGTGCCGAGGACCATGCTAACCACTGGACGGCGCTAACCACCGAACCGCCAGGGAATTCCCTGAATTATGTACTTCAAATGAATGAGTTGTATGGGATACGAATTATACCTCATTGAAGCTTAGAAAAATGTATTCCATCAATTGGAGCCGTTAGAGAATGCCCAACAGTCTTCCGTAACTTAATATATCAAACAAGATGCTAGTGAAATGGAATACAGTTTATAATTTGGGGTTGATTGGTGGGGGGCAAGGGGAGAAGTTATAAACCCTAATGGGCACAGATGTAGCCTTTTGTTACAGATGAATCAGCAATTGAGCAAACAAACAGAGGGCAAATTTGGAAAAGGGAAAGAACAAATAGGACGAGACTTAGAAGGCAGACGTGAGAACGTAGGTCAGGACACAGGAAAAGCTGGAGGCGTGCCTTTAGGAGAAAAGAAAATTGGCATTGAGGTACAGCGAGGCGTCTGTGCTTTTCTTTTTTCTTCAGATTCTTTTCCATTGTAGCTTATTACAAGATATTGAATATAGTTCCCTGTGCTGTACAGTAGATCCTTGTTGATTATTTATTTTATATATAGTAGTGTGTATGTCAATCCCAAACTCCTAATTTGTCCTCTCCCCTCCCTTTCCCCTTCGGTAACCATAAGTTTGTTTTCTATATCTGTGAGTCTGTTTCTGTTTTGTAAATAAGTTCATTTGTATCATTTTTTTTTTAGATTCCACATATAAATGATATCATATGAAATTTGCCTTTCTCTGTCAGACTTAGTTCACTTAGTATGATAATCTCTAGGTCTATCCATGTTGCTGCAGATGACAATATTTCATTCTTTTTTGTGTACGTATACCACACAAGAAAGAAGTTTATCCTTCTCATCTGTCGATGGACACTTAGGTTTCTTCGATGTCTTGGCTCTTGGGGTGCATGTATTTTTTTGACTTAGAGTTTCCCTCAGCTATCTGCCCAGGAGTGGGGTTGCTGGACCATATGTAACTCTATTTTTAGTTTTTTAAGGAAACTCCATACTGTTTTCCGTAGTGGCTACACCAGTCTACGTTCCCAGCGGTGTAGGAGGGTTCCCTTTTCTCTGAGGTGTCTGTGCTTTTCCTCTCCTTCAAAGATGATTCTCTTGGTTACTACCGCAGGGAAAATCAGCTTACAGGACCAAGAGCATAGGGCCGCTAAAGTCTACAGGCTGCAGTAAGAAGCTGTTCTTAGTTTTAGCAGTGATTCTAGTTCAAGTTTTGGCTGAGTAACGCACTTGGGAAGGGAGTAGTGAATAGTCGCCGCTGAAAAACCATAACCATTATGTAAAATCTTCTCAAAGGCCAGAGTCAGTGTTGAAATTAAGGCTCTGGCTGGTATACTTTGATATAGGAAGAATAAATACCAAAACAAGTCTTAAATAAATGTCAGTGACACCATTACATCATACTGAATAATACAGAGTGTATTTAGTATTAGGTAATGTCAGGAATTATTACCTGTTTTTGTGTAGTTATACTTTTCATGGCAAGTTGGTTCTTCCTAACCTGAAATGCTGTCACTGTTTCGTGTTAATAAATATATCGATTTTTTACATACCAAGGGTCATCAGGAGAAATTTAGATCATGGGGCTTTTCTTGAGTGTGTACTATCTGCGTTTTAAATATTTACACTAAAGGTAAATAATAGAAGGTGCGAACGCTCTTTCCTCAAGTGGATTGGCATCATTCTGGGCTGTACCTTCAAGACATTTTTTAAAAGGCAAGCATTAACTTAGTGTATATCCACACAGACATTAAATAGAATAATATTATTGTCTGTATGAGTCTGTCTCGCATTTATTGAGCCCATGTTCTGTGTTAGGTACCGAGTGGGTAGAGATGAACTAGTTGTGATTCCCTGTCCCTAAAACTTTTCAACCTGGGAGTTCATAGTAAAAAATAGTTTATTAAACAATTGACCCTAAAGTTTTGAAGTTTAATTTTGGGGCAAGCATGTTGAAATCCCTTTAAAATCAAATACATCCATTTATTCAGCACTTCATTCAGCATTTATTCAGCACTGATCTTGGCGGTTTTCCAGAAGTTATACTCCTCACGTGGGTGAGCTACCCGTAACCAGTATATGTAAATGATTGGGCTCATGGGCTTTATCTGACCGTCAGATGTTGAGATGGTCATTTTTCCATCAAGTTTCATCCTGGAAATGAAATTCTAAATTCATTCAAGTTTAACAATTCCTGTACTCATTTTTTTTTTTTTTTTTTTTTTTAATTTCCCATCTTGTCCCTTTTGGCAAGTCCTGAAAGGCAGTAAGGGTATAAAGGCTTGTTCCGCTTCTCTGATGAAACAGAAAAGTTCCCATTCAGGGGTACAGCTAGGTGGGGTCTAACTATGCTTCGTCCGGAATGACTGAAAGGCCAGAAGTGAGACTCAGCCACACAGGCAGCAAGTGTACAGCATTTGCTCCACCAGCATCAGGGTGCGTGGCAGGCTGGAAGTGGAGTCCTGCGTAGCACTTGGTTTTTTTCATGTGTGTGTATGTCTCTGTATGGGTTGGTGTGTGTGTGTGTTTACGTATATTTAACAATTGCAGAGCAAAAAACACCTACAACGCACAAAATTAAAACTTCGAAAGATACAAATAAAATGATACAGTGAAAACCCCGCTTCTCTGCTCCCCGCCCCACCGCAATGCCCGGTCCCCCGCCCCAGAGGCGACAAGTGTTAAGAGTATCGTATGTATCTTTGCAGAGATACTCCACCAGGGCATCACTGCCAGTCTGTTCTTCTTCCTTTCAAAGCCAAGCACTTTATCTCAGACAGTTGTATATTTTAAAGTGTCCAAATATGAACAGCAAGTGACAGCGGTATGTAGCCCGTGTTTCCATGTTTGTAAACTAGAGCCCACGAGAAGGAGAGTGCAGTGTGGTGAGGTGCCGGGGTGCCCGCACCGTTGGCCGGGGTAGGGTTGCGTTAGGTGTGGGACGAGGGTGGGGCAAAGTTGAGCCAACACAGCATGAGGTGAACTTTTAAAAATAAGAACATATAATGCTTTCATGATAAAAAATACAGTTTTAACGCAGAGGCACATTTTCAAGAGGTCCACTGAGTGTGTAAATATGTGCATGTGCCAGGAGTTGGCATTCCTCTAGCCTTCAGGGTGTGACCTGTGATGCTTCTGAGGCTTCAGTGAGTTGTCATTGGTCCTTTTCTTTGAAATAAGGATATTAAGTTGAACCACAAATAAATTCTTAGAGGAGACTAGTTTTTATTCAGTCCAAGGAGCCTTTACAAATAAGTCAGCCTAGAAACAGGGGACGGGGGTTAGGGTGGAGGTGGCCCACGTGCTGAATTATGTAGTTTTATTTCTAGTTGTAATTCCTCTAGTGAAGGCGTGGTACCTTCTTTCCTACTATTACTTTCAGAACCCTCCTGGCTTAACCCACAAGGCACAGTAGAATAACCATTGGCAGTTTTTAACTGATGATGCTAATTTTATATCCCCACTAGTTGAGGCTCCTCTTTTCCAACCTAAAGAAGCACGCAAAATAGGTATAATGGCTGAGAGTGTACTGGGCATGTAGCATTTCTCAAGAGCAACTTAATGGAGTATTAATGGTCAATCTTAAAACGTAGTACTCATTTAACTGAGTGATTCCATTTCTCTGAATATATCTTCTAGTAAAAATCAGTTATATACTGGGATGTTTTGCCTGGTAAAATTTAATTTCTAACATTTTTCCTAAATATTAGAAACATGAAGGGAATCTCAGTGTCCAAAATAGAGGAATGGTTATATCAATTTTGGCAGATAGCTCGAGCTAAGAGGCTATATGACAGACTGTTACACATCAGTAACTGAAGCTTTTGAAGATTAGTGGATAACATGAGAGAGTATTTTCAAAATTATCTAAAATTTAAAAGGATGCAAATCTTCATGCCTAATTTGTCAAAAATTGTGTGTGTGTGTGTGTGTGTGTGTACTTGAGGGTAGTTATTTCTTTTCAAGATTTTTCAAGGATTTTATAACAAATATATACTAACGCATTTAGGATTGTGAAAATACTTTAAATAATGTTAATAAAATTGGTAAAGAGAAGAGTTATTATGGTTGGATATTTTTTCTTTTTCCTTGTAAGATGTTGGTAGGAACAGTTTTCTTTTTAAATGATATCCTTCCCTCTCAGATATTCTGAGAATCTTGGTACTGTGAAGGATTCTTGGATGTTAAATGTTGCCAGTAATTTTTTTTAATTCTATTTTCATATCATACCTCTTTTATTCTTTAAAGACTCTGAAGGTTAACAAAGATAGGTAGTCATTCTTTCCTTCGGTCCAGTGGAATTTTACCCTCGTAACCGCTCAGAGAATATCATTGTATCATTGGGCTTTAGAAACCTCACTGTAACTACCTTAGTTCACTTGTGCTATTCTTTTCTCTCATGGGGGCACCTTTCAGTGCTTTCCTAGGTTAGTTTAATGCATTTTTTGTTTGTTGTTGTTTCCCAGCTTTGTTTTCTATTGTCAGGGAAACTAGCTTATTATTTTCAAATTTTATTAGATTTCCAAGCAAATCATTGAAAAGCCACAGGGAGACCTATGGATCTTTGATAAAGTGTTGTTCAGTGTATACGTGTGTTTGGTATTCATGACCCTCAGTTTAAATGTTCATAATACATTCACTGTGGATTAATTATAAGTCAGGGACAAGTGGCGTTTGTGTATGTCTGCTCTACGAATGTGAATCGATAAAATATATGACTACACATCCTGGGGGTTATATAAACTACAGGCCTCTCGTGTGTGTGTGTGTGTGTGTGTGTGTGTGTGTGTGTGTGTGTGTGTG
>NW_020837966.1:18418042-18428199 GCF_003676395.1 Aethalodelphis obliquidens | reverse complement strand
GTGTGTGTGTGTGTGTGTGTGTGTGTGTGTGTGTGTGTGTGTGTGTGAAATCATAATTCAGTGTGCTTGAAGTTCAAAGTCAGGCAGCGGCAGTGGAGTAAGTTGCAAAATAGCCCTTTCCTTGAAGACAGTGTGCTTTAGTACGAAACGGAACTCTTAATGTCAGTTTTATGTTTCTATTTGACAGAGTCTAAGGTTATGGAAACGACTGTAAAAATAATTTGTCTGAAAGAAGTCTGGATGCAGAAATCTAATAGAGAAAATATTTGAGAATATGGTTCATCAGCAAGTACAACAGATACACTTTTCTAAGTGCCACATGGCATGGATCAAAGCGTCCCATGACCTGGATCCGTGTGGCCCAATCATTACCTATTGATTGGAACCCCACGGGAGGATTAACCCTTTCATGTTCATGCCAAGTTTTCTTTCACTCTTTGGTGTTAGTAATTTTAGGGATAGAATCTTCCTGCCACTATTAGCTTTTTTTTTTTTTTAAGTTAATCATCTACTTGGATACATTTGTCTTTCTCAATTATTTTACTCTAAATTATTTAATTGCACTCTTCTTTGCTTGATAAACTTAACCAGTGAAAAGATTTTACAATTTTGGGAATACTGTTGGTGGCAGAAGAGGGGGAGAAAAATATGTAACATTCTGGGTAGAAAACAGCGAGAGAATCTCAAAATCAAGTACAGATGTTATCATTTTCATTAGGTCGGTTAAATGATAAGTTCTAGCCTTTTAACGAACCCTTTGCAGTCTGAGTGGAGGGCTTTGCCTCTAACGAAAGCCTGTCGAGCACTTTTCACACGTGGTGGCACATTTGTACTATTGGGCTGTTCGCATTTTGAAATTGAACTCTTGCTGTAAGTAGAGCGCCGTGCAGAAGTAATTCGTAAATTCCACAGGAAGAGGAAAGCACGGATTGGTTCACCTTTGGCCACGTGGGCTGCCTCCTCTTACCTCGTATGTCTGGTGGGGGGGTTCTGCGCAGCCAACTTATTCTCTTGTCCTCTGTGTGTTTTCTTTCAGTTTGTCCCACGAGGAGCATCCCCATAGCCATCCTCTGTATGGACATGGCGTATGCAAGTGGCCTGGCTGTGAAGCAGTGTGTGAAGATTTCCAGTCATTTCTAAAGTAAGAAGGATTTGATATTGCTTTCTTCTCTCGCGTAGCCGTCACCTCCCGCTCTTCGTACTTTTCCTCATGCGGTGCCTTTTTGATGGCGAGTTTCACGCCACCATTTTGAGGGTAGCCTCTAAGTCACCATGTCGAGCAGTGTCCCGGGAATAGTTACAGAGTCTGCTGAGGGTTGCCTTGTAAAGGGGGAAGGATTTACATCCAAGGGCATTTTTGATCCTCTTAGTGAGATCCTGTATTTACTTATTTTCTCGGAATGACAGTGATTAAGTAAAAATTCTCCCAATATTAAACGTGCAGTAATTCAGTTTTCACTTCTATTCACATCCCTACATATTAAATCAATGACATACGCCCTAGCTCTAGCTTTATAAAATTGGTGTCAACTAGTGGCCACTAATAGCTTGGAGACTGGGCCTCTTCTTTGGTTCTTCACAAATGACTTTATAAACGTAAGAAACGGATGCCCGGGAAAAGCTACCAATCTGATTCTTATCTTTCTGCATTGGTGTTGACTTCTGTTCAGATTCTTGTCCTTATAGGGAGGCGAGAGTAAGTTTAATTCCTACAGTTAAAGTATGACTAAAACTTGGGTTATCCCATTTGAATCTGTACCACTGATAAAGCATCCCTGTAAGTAAATGGTACGTTCATCCTCTCCTAACCGAAGTGAAATGCTTCTGCACGACGTGTTAACATTTCCCTCATCTACGGTGCCTTGTCCTGTAAAGATATCGAGACGAAACCACCCTGCATTATTGACATCACATAAATATATTCATAGTATCAGTGAATCATTGATGTATGGAGTGAATATAATACTACGTTACATTTAGTGTGTTTACCTATCGTGCAAGAAGCAAACATGTGCGCTTGTAAAACTCCTGTATATATAGGTACGTGACGGTTTGCAAAGTGGGTGTCGGGACTGGGGGCAGTGGGGAGTCTTTGCCTCTGGCTTTTCTGTCTCATTCAAGCCCCAGGAAATAGAGGCGGGCTGATTTAACATGCAGGTCTCTGGTTTTGTGCGGTCTTTCTATCATTAGAACAATCTCTGTATCTTTCTTTACAGACCTGGGTACAAATATTTTAATAAAGCCACCCTTAGAGATAGATCTCGTGCTACCTGCAAGCGCTTTTGGTGAATATCATTTTTTTGATTAATGAATGGGCGTCTGTGAAAACATTGTAGAGCTTCCCCGCTGTAATATTCTACTTCGAGAGCATTATGTGGTCCTTAAAAACGGAAGTATGTAAAAATTTTAAAAAAGATATTTTACATTGTTTCTAAATATTAATACTCAAGAGCAGTGACACTTTATCTTAAATTAAGCAAGTCCGTTACAATTATGATGATTCTGGTTAGAGCTATTGGGCTTTGTTCTCTTATAAATCCCTCATTGTAGAATCTTTGTTTTGTTGCTTCCTGATCACTTGCCTAATTGTTTGTAGATAACGAGACAAAAAGATCTTGGCAGAAACCACGTTTAAATTCTGATTTCACCTTCGGCACCAGTGCTACCTTTGATAAATATCTCGGTGCTAATTTCACTCCTCTATAGAATGGCTAGAAAACATCTGTAAATACGATTTATTTTATAAAGTCTCCAGAACTATAAAGTTGCTGTCAACATTTTTGGTGACATGTATCAGTTTTAGAGTCATGAGGGAAGAGGGCATTTTTCCAATTGATCACTCACAAATTTTTGTTAATAGGCAAAGTATTTCCACTCTAATCCTCAAATCTTAGTTCCTTTTATTATGCGAGCTGGCGTTAGGGGTGTGTGTGTGTGTGTGTGTGTGTGTGTGTGTGTGTGTGTGTATGTATATGTATTGGGGGGACAAATATACCTCCACAAAGAAACAGCACACTTTTCAAACTACATCGATTTCTAAAGAAAAGAATCTGAAGATCATCAGAATTAGAAGCTAACTTGATTCCTTTAAAAAAGCCCTTTTCTCTTCTAAGGATATTAGGAGTCAGGCTCTTATGTAGGAAACCACCTATTTATTTTTCACTTTTATTCATGTCTCTATTATTTATTGTGGTTTTGCACATGACATGGCATTTTTGCTCAGTGGAATTTTTTTTTTTTTTTGCGGTACGCGGGCCTCTCTCTGTTGTGACCTCTCCCGTTGCGGAGCACAGGCTCCGGATGCGCAGGCTCAGCGTCCATGGCTCACGGGCCCAGCCGCTCCGCGGCATGTGGGATCCTCCCGGACCGGGGCACGAACCCGTGTTCCCTGCATCGGCAGGCGGACTCTCAACCACCGCGCCACCAGGGAAGCCCCTAATTTTCACTTTTATTCATGTCTCTATTATTTATTGTGGTTTTGCACATGACGTGGCATTTTTGCTCAGTGGAATTGGAATGCTCACTATGATCCCGCAACTGTTGCTTATTTATTTCGTAGTACTTATTTATTGACATATATTCGGCCAGAAGACTTCTGTTTGCAAGCTATAGAAAGCCAACTTTAATTGGTTTAAGCCAGAAAAAGCGGAGGATGGTAATTGGCTCCTATAACGAGGAGGTCTGGTGGTACCGCTGTCTTCAAGCATGACTGGACCCTGATGCTTGAACAAGGTTATTGGAGTATCGGTTCATTGCCCCTTAGCTCTGTTTTCTTCTTTGTTGCCTTCATTCTCAGGCTCTTGCCAAGTGGAACTGAAGAAGACAGATTTACCTGCCACAGGTGTATCCATCCCAGAGTGTATCTCTTTTCCAGTAGTGCCAGGAAAATGTCCTCAGCAGACTGTCATTGGCCCACACTGAGTCATGTGTTCTAGTTCTGAAGCAGTCACAGTGAGGCAGCCAGGCTTCAGTCACACGCCCACCTTCGGAGCAGAAGAAGAAGTTCACCCCACAGGAGCCACGTAGGGGCTGGGGATGAGACGCTTGGTTCACAAAAGTAAAAAATGAGTCTTGCAAACCAGCCGAGGGGAAAGTAAATGCTGAATAAGAAAAAAACCCTCTAGAACTCAGAGTTCTCTCGGTGCTTTCCTGAGTTTATCCGTTGACCTGCGGTCTGTGACAACTTCGGGATTTTGAGTTTCTCCTACAGCATGATTTCAGCTGTGGGAAATTCAGAGTTGTCTTCAGCTCTCAAGATCTTGCCTAGAGTAGTGGAAAGTAAGTTAGTCTTCTTGTGAACTCACGTCTCCCACGTGTGTGCTCCGTCTAAAGGGTAATCACGCTGGCTTTAGCGAAACCAACTTTGCTTTCCATTGAGCTGGACTGAAAGAGCTGCCATACTTCTTGTGGTTCAAACAAAAGCCACATGGCCTCTTTGAATGACATCATAGTGGAGTCATTATTATCGGGAAGTGGGAAGTGATGTTTCAAACATTTCTTCTCAAACTGCCAGATCTGTAGGCGCTGAAAGCACCTCTTTCCTGGGCCCAGGAGTGGGCCATTAGCCCACTCTAGAGGTGTTCTCTTATGGTTTTAGCAAATTGATACCAGTGGTGCTTAGATTCTCAAGGCAGTCCTACTCAACAAAAATGTAGTATTGCTCTGCCTTTGATTTAGGTGTTGCTTCACAGATTTCTTGTTTTTCTCACCTAAAAATCCCTGATTCTTCTAAATCCCCTGATTTTACACTCCCCTGGCAGAGCCCCGAACTGTGCAGCAGGCACAATTCCAAGTACTTTATGTATATAGCTCGTTCAGTACAGCCACCTTATAGTGGTATTACTGTAGTATTACTCGCGACCTACGGTTAAGGAAACTAAGGCACAGCAAAGTTAACCAGTTTTCCCAAGGTCACACAGCTTATAAGAGGTGGAGTCAAGATCCGAACCCAGACAGGATGGCTTCATAGGACTTGCTGTTAACTGTTCTATAATACCGCCTGGTTAGAAGCAGCTCATTTTATTAACTGTGTGCTCTCTGCCTAAGGCGGTAGGTATAAAGGAAGCTTTGAAGAAAGGCAGAATGGGCAGTGAAGCTACTTGCTAGGAGTGCGTTCTTTGAGCTCAGTATCAGCACGTGTGTCTTGGGACGATAGTAATAACTACCTCTTGGGGTTGTGAGAATGAAAAAGGTACCTCGTGTCAAGTGCCTGGCCCATAGCAGGCACTCTCGAAAAATATAAGTACTTCTTTTCTTGTCTACTTAAGTGTATTTTTTTTGAATTAATTAATTTTAATTTTTTTGGCTGTGTTGGGTCTTCGTTGCTGTGAGTGGGCTTTCTCTAGTTGCGGTGAGTGGGGGCTGCTCTTCTCGTTGCGGGGCACGGGCTTCTCACGGTCGTGGCTTCTCTTGTTGCAGAGCACGGGCTCTAGGTGCGCGGGCTTCAGTACTTGTGGCACTCGGGCTCAGTAGTTGTGGCACATGGGCTCTAGGCGCGCGGGCTTCAGTAGTTGTGGCACACGGGCTCAGTAGTTGTGGCTCGTGGGCTCTAGAGCTCAGGCTCAGTAGTTGTGGCGCATGGGCTTAGTTGCTCCGTGGCATGTGGGATCTTCCCGGGTCAGGGGTCGAATCTGTGTCCCCTGCATTGGCAGGCGGATTCTTAACCACTGCACCACCAGGGAAGCCTGCCTTAAGTGTATTTTTAAAAGAGAAATAATGGAAACTATCCAAACATGGCTGACCTCGTAACTAGGGAAGAGGTGGTGACTATGCAGAGCTTTGATATGTCAGAAGAGACCGTTCTTTAATGTAATTTTTAACCAGAAATTTCTGGTAAGAAGTCCTACACAGTCGGATGTGATCTTAGGGCAAGGGTGGCAGACTTTTTCCATAAAGGATCAGATAGTAAATATGATGGGCTCTTGCAGGCCATCCAGTCTCTGAGACAAGCACTCAGCTCTGCCATCGTAGCAGGGAAGCAGCCTTAGGACCCTCTGTAAGGGCTGGGTGTGGCTGTGTCCCTTGGACCAGTTTGCTGACCTCTGACCTAGGGTGCAGTTTTTGGTGTCATTATGTTTTTAGCTGAGCCACATTCTTGCATTCCCTGGGCATCATCGCTCCCCTGGGTTACTTTAGTGTGGATTCACAGAGCCCTCATTTTTATTCATATTGAGGGAGAATATCCATGCCTGCCTTTTATACTTACCGGGGTTTGTGTTCTTCCACCTGGTTTTCAGGGTTCAGTATGAAAGAGCAGAGTGACTTGGCTTGGTAAGTGTTTTCCAGTCTTCTGTTGCTCAGGCTAGGCAGCTGTAACTTTTAGAGAGGCCAAGATCAGTTGTTCAGGAGGAAACTCCCATGTGACAATAAAATGCCACTGTTGACAGAGAGAGAGGTGAAAAGAAGGGAGGGGGGACTCACAGGTCTCAAAATGTGGCCTCTTTTTTTTGTTTTTTTTCCCTCCTGAGGGAAGAAGTATCATAACTCTTGGTCAATCAAAACCAGAGATTTGACACTCTTGTTTGTTCCCAAGGTGAGGGGATACCACAGGGCCCTTGATTTCAAAGATAAATACTGTACAAATAACCATCCTGTTGTCTTTCCCTCCCAGCCAACAGAGGGGCGCTTTATCACAACCAGCAGGTACCCTGTCTATTGTGTGCATTTATTTCCCTGTTTCTTCTCCAAACAAGTTGCAGTTTTAGCGCTGATTATTTTTTTTCTAATCTATGCGCCGTTAAGTGATCATGTGACAGTGGTGTTTGTTGGAGGAAACTGACGCCGGCAGGTACTCACGCTAACTCTAACGCAGCCCGCCAGCCCGGCATTGCTCGGAATCCTCCGATAACAGCCAAGCAAAGAGAAGCCCAGTGCCATCCAGATAGGTGAAGCTCAGGGTGTCCTCCTGTCCTCTCCCCACTTGGATCAGGTTTTATTCTTTTTTTAACCAGGTTGAAGATACGGTCCTCGCCAATAAAAATAGGGATCTATAATTCTTCCCCTTTGCTTTTTGAAAAAGGGCCCATACCATTCTTTGGCAAGGTGGCGAGTGGATCTGAAGGCTAAATCATGACCACATTTTCCTGTTTCTGACTTAGAATGTAAAATCAGACACAGACCCCATAGTTTCACAAATACCAGTTCCTCATGTGTGTTTGGGAAAAATGTGTCCATTTCCCCTAGTTTTTCTTTTCGACAGTCACTTGCAGAACATCTAACAAAAGTATAATTTGGGCCCTTGATAGCCGTCTGAAAGAAATTGGGGTGTTTTTTTTTTTTTTTTTTTTTTTTTGTCTGTTTCTGTTTTTATCTCCTGGTTATTGCTCATGGAGAGAAGCACCATGCCAGACAATCAAAACCCAAATTCCTTTGCATGTTAGTCAGATGTACATTACTTTTTAAAGCCAAAACAAATTTTATATGTGCTGTCATAGAAGACGGGGAGGATAATGTCACGAGGAAATGCCCAGCGGTGGAACTTCGACCCTTTCAAGAAGGTCGAGGGCTGGAGACAGCAGAGGACATTTATTTCATCACTAATTCACTTAAAAAAAATTTTTTTTTCTCTCTGAATTTCACTTCTGAAAACTGTGAAGAGTTTTATGTGCAAGAAACTCCTAAGTGCTGCTCTGTAATGTTTTCACAAGTGTTTTTATCATGGTAACATCTTGTTTACTTTAGTTCCCGGCCTAAAACTACTTGGAACATGTTAAGAAAACATTTCAAGAAAGCCTCCACAAAGAGGCTTTTGTTTTCACAGCCACCGCGAGGCTGCAAGGATCACAAAGGTGTTAACTTTCAGCCCCTTAAGCACTTCCACATGAAATTCCAGCACCGATGTTTGTGGTTTTGGAAAAACAAAGTGTACGTTAAAGAAACCAGGTATATGCTAATACACGTCGAAGGAGGCCGGATATCATAAATTGTTCCAAACCCATTCGTGGCTCTGGGTTTGCACACCTGGATGTTCTGCAGTGAAGTTACCTCTGGGGAGTGCAGGAGAGCGTGTGGAGGGGGAGTCAGTCTTCTAGAAGGTGGGCATATGCAAATGTGATTCTAGCCTCCCCATCTCAGTCACCGGAACTGGGGGAGGAAATTTTCCCCCATCAGAGCCCAGGTGACAAGTCGTGGAGTTTTCCACAATGAGCTTAATATGTTTCTGGATTTGACTTTCCCACTTACCGTGCCTTTTTGAGTTGTTTGACCGAGGAAGATCAGGTGGTACCAAAAAACATTTTCTTCCCCCTTGAAATGTCTCTCCTTTCACCTTTCTGACACTGTTCAGGAGTTCAAGACCTTTCCAAGTACTCAGAGGTCAGGGTGGCCTAAATACCACAGTGCCCTCTAGTGATCTGTAGAACGTTCGATAGAAAAGTTGAGACAAGTTTGCCAGAGGTAACCGGCCCAGTGCCACATCGCCTTGCTCAAAAAGCAGCAAATAACATCGGAATGCATTGTTTCTTGCAGCAAACAGATTTTAGTCAGAAATGCAAATGAAGTTTAATTTTTCCTCGTAGGCTTTGAAAGCATTAGAAAAATTTCTGACTGTCTACTCACGCAGTGCTGCACATCACTGTCTGTGTACACGGCGCATTGTACCACTGCAGAGACAGTGCTGTGTGTCCTTCTATTTTAAGAGCCATTAGCTAGCCTAGGTGTTTCACGTGGTCGCTTCCGGCCTGTAATTAGAAGGCATCGCTGAAAAGACAGGGGGATCGTCTTTGCTCCACACTTTTATTGACAGTGTCTACCATATTACGGCCATGTCTAAATGGTAAAATTTATTATTAGCAGTAGTGTCACAAAAGTCTGAGACAGCGATTTTCCTTTCAATAAAAGTAGTTAAAAACCTTTTAGAAAATCCATAATTTTGATTGCTGGTACTTCATAAATGTATAACTGGTACTTTTTAGCTGTCTCTTTAGGGAAAAATGAGTTTTATCACTTGCAGTACCTGGGTTAATGAAATTGTGTGTTGGAATTTAGCCAGGATGAAAGATGAGATCATTCCCAGATACTAACATTGGCAACAGGTCTCATAAAAAGCTCTGACTCTTGCGTGAAGTATCATTCGATTTTTTAAATTATTATTATTATTTTATTTAAACTGAGGGGTTAAGCTCATTGTCATCTTCAAAGTTTCAGTGCTGGCGAGAGTCTCATTTGGCCTCCCATTCGAAACCCAGCGACCTAAAAACCTGGACCGAGCCAAGAGAAACAGAAAAATGTCCATCAGTGCCTCGTCGAAGAATTTCCTTGCTTCAAATTTCAACTCCAGTTCCTGTTGAGCCCTTTACAAATCACGACTCTCAGCTCAAATTTGAAATAATGCTGCCTTTTTCCCCGTGTTCCTCCTGTGTTTGATTGTTTGTGGATATTAACTGTCCAGGAAATCCCATACTTACAGATATAAATCCAGAATGATCTTGTTTTTCCGCAGCCAGCCCAGGATGTATTAGACAGTTATGATGATTTGTTAATTTTGGTGACCTGTATTTATTTTATGTGCGCTGTATTCTTTGAGGGTGGAATCAGCTGTTGAAATAGTCTCGTCTCTCACACACAGAAAGGAAGCACTCTCCTTTTTCTTTTCTGCTTTCGGTTTTCTTGCGTGATTTTTGGAAGGTTTTTTTTTTTTTCCTTTTTTTCCTTTCTTTCTTTCTTTTTTTTAATCTCTTAGTGTCTGTTCTTTGTGCACGTCTCCATATGGCGATCAGCAAGAGATAGATTGTGCCTGATAGACTTGAACTCACCCCCGTCAAGGGTGGGTCTTTGAAGGTATGCGAACAGGGCCACGTTCTCTATCCAGACATGTTTTTGAGCCGTAATTCTCATTTTCGTGGTGGTATACATTTCCCCCAAATAACATATTAATCCTCAGATACAATATGTGTTTAGGTAGTATACTACCAATAATAGATGAGAAAATTATGTTATAGTCTTGAAGAAGAATAAAAAAATCACCGAGGTTACTAGCTTGATTTCTTTCTCTGTTCCACTCACCACCTACCCTCGTAGAGGGGGAATTCTTATGATTCTTTTTTTTTTTAAATCAGGTATTTGTTTCTACCTCTGATTCTGTTTCTGTTCACGGAGACCTACTGCTGCTCTCAAGTCTCGGTGTCAACCCACTAGCTAGGAGATGCTGCCAGTTTTTT
>NW_020837966.1:18360542-18413042 GCF_003676395.1 Aethalodelphis obliquidens | reverse complement strand
AGAGAGAGAGAGAGAGTCTTGTATTTGGAAATTCACTGGGCCATGAGGAATGTGCTTTATGACTACAGAAAATTAACTTCAGCAAACGTTCCTGTGCATCACATTTGGGTGAGGGGCACTTTAAGTGTGGGTTCTACTTCCTGATGTAACTTGTTGATGAACCCCACCATATTTTAACAGTAATTCCCTCCTTGGTATAATTAATAGAAAATTTGTTTCTAAAAGTAAAAATTGGGTCAGAAATGGAGATTATTAAAACGTACAGTTGCAAAAGGCTGACCCTACAAACCCCATTTACGCAGCCGAGTTCCAAAATGCTGTTGAGTGCTTGATGACTCACTGTGGCTTCTTCCTCTGGCTGGTTCAGTGTAGGCAAGAGGTTAGCCGACTCGGGGAAATTAAAACAATGTTGTACATTATATTGTTACCAGCCATCGAAAGGCCTATTTTGTATGCAAGACAGCAATGCCGAGATATATGGAGAGCCCTAGGCTAAGTACAGAAGATAATTACATTTGGAATTTTACTGAGTTAAGTCATTTACAGCTTCAAATAGTTGCAGAGAAAAATCAGCCAACACACACTTAAACTTTTTGTTTTGACTTTCAGGATAGAAAGGATTTTTTTTTTTAATTAGTTATCATCTTATATGACAAATCACATTTTATTTTTAGTCAGAACGTCTCAAAAGTTATTTTCTTTAAGTAGTTAATATTTTTCCATTCAGACTACAGATATGAACTTATTAGGACAGTGGGATATTTATACAGGCAAAGGGCGCATCGTAAAATCCCCAAATTCTTACATAAGCCTTTGGAAACATGTTTAAATTTAGCACGTTTGTTGGGAAGGAAAGAAGGAGTATATTTATCTCACCCCCAGAGTTCACTGGTGGTTGAAGCATAGGAAGCCCTTAAAGCATTGGGTTGAACAAAACAAACTCCGTGGCTACGGCTACCTGAATTTACATGTCTCAGTGGTGGTGTTTATAAAGTGATCCAAGTTCCTGCATTTATGTATCTAATTGATAAAATTAAATTTTTAATGATCAGCTAGAATAAACTGTTTACCAGAGGTAATGGTTCACCTAGGTTGGCGTTCCAGACTGCAAATCTGAGTGCGGGGCCACCGTTAACTACTCAGGAACTGACTATCTCTTTTATTCACTATTCCTCACCCTCCACAGGAAGCGGGTGGGAGAAGGAAAGGAGTTAGACGATCAGTAAGTCAGGTGGTTATCTTCTGGCAGCTTTAATGTTGAGTTTTGGCGCATGTGGCCTGGGAGTGGTACAGACCGATATGACGACTCTTGGACTATTTGTGGATTTCATGTAGTCATAGATTTCCCTTCATCCTCCAGTCCTACATCAAACCCAAGGCTGGCTTTTCAACTTTTGATTGGAATCAAAGACGATCACCTGGCCAGAAGTTACTTTGTGGTAGTTAACCGGTGATGTTCCTTATAACGTTTTTGCCAGCGAGTTTGCTTTAATGGAGGAAGGCGGGGCTCATTCTGAAGAGTTCAGTGTCTTCCAAGCTTTAGAGCGTTGCTGCAACGAGGACACGGTGCTTGTCGAGAGCAGGGCTTGGAAAACTACAGACCCTGGGCCGAATCCCACGGGCTGAGAAAGGTCTTTACACTCTGAGTAGTTGGGGTAGGGGAGGTAAGAATCAAAGGAAGAATAAATTATATGAAGCTCGAGGTTCAGCATCCACGTATACGGTTGTGTTGGAACACGGCCATGCCCGTTGATTTACGCATTATCCGTGACTGCTTGTGCTCTACAACAGAAAAGTTGAGTGATTCCAACAGCGTCTCGATGGTCTGCAAAGCTGAAAATATTTACTATCTGGCTGGCCCTTGCAGAAGAAGTTTCCCAAGCAATTCCTGATCTAGAGGAGCAGAAGAAAACAATTTGCATCACGTCATTAGCAACTTGTTCCCTTAGGTCCCTGGCTCCCTAAAGGTCGGCTCGCCCCTTCGTACTTCATCCTTCTTTGCCTCGGTATAGAAAACCAGTCTAGTCACCATATTGGTCAGTTTCCCCCAAGGGCAGCTTCACCTGCAGTTATTATACTTGCCGATATCGGGGGTCGCAGAGAGCTGGCTGAGGGATAGTCATTCATCCGTCCATTTGTCTGCTCATGCATTTAGCAAACATTACCCGGGGCCTGTAACATGGCAAGAGCCTTGTAGGAGCCACTAAGGAGTATGAGATGAGTGAAATGGATTGGGCTGCCCTCCTGGTTTTTATACTCTAGGAAAAAAAAGTAGACTATAAATAAATAGCTCTCCAGTGGCACTGTTCATTCATTGGGTAGTGTTCGCTGACACTAATGCGTTCTTGGAAACATCAGAAGCGTGCTCCAAAGAGACTTTCAATGCTAGATAAGGGCCAAACCCAAACAGATTTTACCCATTAGATATTTAATCAGATGAAATGCACAAGAAAATGTCAGCAGTTTTCTGTGCCCAATGCCCTTATCAAGGACCAGATGGAGACTCTTTGGGTGGCAGACCTGGTCTGTTTGGGAGAGTTTGGGCCAAAGTACAGTTATACTCACAGCCAGACCCATTTGAGGCTTCCTGTTTCTCTGATGTTTGTATTTCCATTTGCCATTTCATGCACCCACGTCTGGAAGTGTACTTTTTAATTGACTTAACTAATCATCCTTGCGCCCAGAGAACCCGAGGTACTGGGGAAGCCAGGTCCGTGCAGCAGCTAGGCTACGTGGAAAGGGTGTTCTTGTGTCTCCGCAGCCTTTCTGTCTCGTTTCCCGTTGGCATCACCCACCGTCACCTCTCGGTTCTCCCAACAGCAGACTGACGTATGGGGCATGCCTTGTATGTGACTGAGCCAAGGGCTGCTTCTGTTTCCCTTGAAGAAGGCATTTCCCGGTCCAGGAAGTACCTGAACCTCCAAGTATCTCAGAGTCTGTTACACAATTACCATTTATTAACTCGAATGTGCAAACCGTTGGTGCCACTTTGCACTACAGGAAAGAGCAATTGAGGCCTGAGCGTATTCCCAAAGGGTGATCACTGGTAGAGTAGGATGAGACCACCACCCAGACTCTCTCTGCAGAGCAGTCCTGAGGCCTCTGGTGTTCACATCCGGGAGAGAGGTCACACGTGCGCCCCCGTTGTAAAAACAAACCCAGTAAGCTCAAATCGGATCTTACAGTAGAGATCAACAGAGGCTCATTATGTCTACCCTGGAGAATCATTGTGAAAGGATTCCACTGGAGAATTCGGGAGGACAGAGTCAGTCCCAGACGTGACCAAAGCCAGGGAAAACCGCTGGAGTGCTGTCCCGTGTCTCTTGCCAGCCCCCAGATCTAAACCCCAGACACCTCAACTCTGACCCCAAACAGGAGGCCCTTGCGTTTCTTACCGACAGTCAGACCTCCCTAAAGAATTTTATGCAATTTTTTAAAAATCAGCATTGTTCCCCTTGGAGAATAGTGTGGTTGGCCATGTTTCCCGTTATGGTGCTCTGTGTACAACACTGCACTCGAACCAAAAGGAAGGAAAAGCCTTTAAGATTCTCGTGGCAGAGTTCAAGCGACCAGGCAGAAATCAAGATGATGGGTTATGGAGTCTGGCTTAGACCTATCTGTGCAGCACTGGGAGTGAGATGCATCTGTCTTGTTTTTATTTTTGTTGGAAGGTATCAAAATATATAATGCACGTCTTCTTAGCAGTGGACTCCTTATGTAGAGCTTGTTGACAGAGAAAGGTTGGTTAATTCAGTTCTCATGTTCCACCCTGTTACTGGTCTCACTGAGAGAGAAGGCCAGGGAGTGGGGGGCGACGGTGGTCAAAAAGACATCTTAGTGGGCATTTGAAGCCCTTTGGAGTGTTTCTAACTGCATTTCATTATTACAGAGGCAGTTGTAATTTTTTGACATTTGTCAATGGACGGGATAGGGATTAACCCCAGCTCTTACCAGCAAGCCGAGAAGTGACGTGAGATTCTGCACTGTGCACGTAGGCACCTAGCATGAAGACAGACGGACACCATAGAAATCATTTGGGTCAAGGGCAGGGAATGTCCTTTTTGAGGTCAGGGGATGTATTCTAAGATTCCACCTGTTAGATGTTCTCTGTTGACAAGAGTCACCTTCTGGATGATAGGCAGTCAATGGAAATGAGTTAGAAGTGGAGGGGAAATCCCCGCCGTCGGCGTGCACGCTCTCACGTGGGTCATGGGCATAAGGCTCCCTCCCCACAGGACAGAGGGGCAGAGACACAGGGAGTGGGGACGTATTGAGAGTCAGGGTCGCCCCCCCCATCCCCCCAGTGCCATGGCCAGCCTTGTAAGGAGGCACCTGAAGCTTCCGTGAGAGTTGAGCACCTACTGTCCCCCAGATTTAAACCCATATTCATCCAGTTATGTGGGTTCACTCAGCCATCGAGCTGGGGATAAGGTATGTCGGTGGCTGGGTCAGAATTCCGTTTTGGAAAAAGGGAAAAGCATCCAGTCTAACAGACAACAAGCGAAAACAGTCTTCTGATGGACTTGCCTGTCTTGGAAAGCTGAGACGTTCGTGGTATAGATACAGTTCTCTGGCCGTGTTTATTCTTTTTAATCTGTTGCGTGACCGTGTGACCTTGCTCAGTCCTTAGCTCAACCTCTCTGGTGTATGAAGATGGACTTTGAAGGAAAGAAGAGAGGAGCCTGGGGGGTTCGGCCTGCGTATCATGTCCAGGGCGCAGCATGTGTCGGGGGACACGCCTCAGGACAGCCTCCCCACAACCCCTCAGCCTCGAGACCCTGTAAAGTGAATACTGAAAGCAGCCAAGGGGAGAAGCAGCCACCCAGCCCATGGGGATGAACTGCCTGGCCCCCGGCAGGCAGTGCGGGTGGAGGGGTGCAGACCTTCTATGCGTGAGTCATGTGACTCCATTCAGTCGCTGTTCATCAAGCACCTAGTGTGTTCCAAGCCCTGGATCTAGATAAGTAAGGCAGCTTCTTCCTTCCTGTAATGTGGAGGTGTCAGGGAAAAGAGCTCCTGGCAAGGACATTCCAGGCCGAAGGAGCCTCTTGAGAATATGCCTAGGGTGTAGTGGAGGGAGAAGGAAAGTGGAAGACTATTGTGTTCTTTTTAAAATTCAACTCTCTGTTCAACAGGATGGGATGGTGACCAGCCATCGCAGTTTGCTTACCTGGGACTCAGGGATTCCTGGGACTTGGGGTTTTCAGTTTCCGAACCAGGAGGGTCCTGGGCGAACTGGGATGAGTTGGTTACCCTCCCAATCCACTGGCATCCGTCGACTGTAGAAGAGATCTGTGGATTGCCCATATTCTGCTTGTAACTGTTTCCTAAAGGAGCTCGGAAACCATTTGAAGGGATATTTATCGAGCTCCTGCTGTATCGCCAAGGCATGTCCTGGTGCATTTACCCTGAACTTCACTGAATCCTCACAACCCCTCTGTGAGTAGATTCTACCCTATTTCCTCCATCCCGAGAGTCATGTTTCAAAGGGCGAATCTGACCTTTGGAAATCAGTATGTGTCTCATACGTGATTAACATGAGCATGTTTAATGGAGTATTTCTTCTTGCTCTCTGAGAAGGTGTTACGAAACGGATGGTGATCTTAACAATGACGGTCCTCTGAGAGTCAGAGAAGTAACTGGTGCCCTGCCAGCTTCCAAAAGAGGAAACTGAGGTATAGACGATCTGATTAACTTGTCCAAAGCTAATGGCAGATGATGGGCTGGCCCTGGGATTGTAGCCCAGCCTTTGTAACCCATCTTCCTTCGCTTGCCCAGTGCTGCTCTATGGCTTTTTACACAGGGGTGGTCATGGCCCTGTTAGGGAGGGGCACATTTTCCTCTCCCCGTCTGGGCTCTTCTGGCTGGCCTCAGAGTTCAGTTGACACGAAGACAGAGTAACAGGAGAAAATCAAACAAAAGTGTAGCAGTGTGTATACACGGGAGTGACCCAGGGAAAAACGGAGTCACTTATCAAAATGGCCAGAACCCTCACCATAAATACCATCTTCAGCTAAAGACAGAAGAGGGTGTTGGGGGTAGGGGTTTGGGCATTCAGAGGGGAGGAAGGCACCTCACAGGGCAATGGAAAAGTAAATGTTTGGTAAATAAATGTTTGTGGGACCACGCGGAGACAGTGGGACACAGAGTGGACTCTGATCTCTGGGCCCTGCCGAGTTTCCCACCCCCTACCTCCTAGCCCATATTCTTTGCAGATCCTGCTGGTGATGGCTCTGTTCCGACAGGCCCTCTGAATTCTTTTAGGCAGTTGCGGGGAAGGTCAAAGTGTCTGAGTCTTTTGGGCCTTGAGTCTTTTCAGCTCGAAATAATCCGCATGCCAGAGAGACATTTTGGGGTGGCCAGTTTTTGCTCTGCTATACCCCATGAGGTTCTCTGCACACACCCAGGCCTTACAGACTGAGGGTTTTGAAACTTGGCTGGTGAGGCCACGCTGTCCTCTGCCTCGAGGAGCTTTCTCCCCAGCAGTCCGTGGCAGCGGGGCCAGGCCTGGAGCTCAGCGGCACCGGGCTCATTCTGAAGTTTTCCAAATCCATCTACCCCAGGAACTGTAAGCTCTAAGAAAATGTCAGCAGAAAGAAAAGTGCACAAGTTGCAAATAGCAGAGGGAGAGACAGTAAGCCTAACACAAATCAGTGACTCTGGGGACTTCACCTGTGACGCCTCTACCGTCAGCGGGGCTGGTTGTAATCACCTCAACTTCCTGGACTTTCGCAAGTATATTATCTGTCACGGGTCCCCCTTTGGACCTTTCTGACCCCACTCAAAGCAGTTCTCAGGCCAGTTCCTCACAGCGGTGGCCTCCTAGAGCCTCGTGACTCTCTCTGAATAAGCTCAGCGGTGCTGGAGAAAGGGAAGTCCTAATAGCATCGTAGCTTCATGTTGCCACCGCTCCGTGCCAGGGGCCGAGAGACGCAGGGTCTCTGCGTGTCTCACTTCCACATCCCCCCTTGGAAGACCAAGACGCTGCTTTTTCATAGTCTAAAATCCTGCTTTACTCCAGGAGCATTAGAATTCCTAGACTATGACAGAGTATCAGTGTGCGTCTGCTTGAAATGTCAAGAGAGTCTTTAATAATAACATGTGAGGAATGTTAAGATGGTGACAGAATACAGTAAAAGTCGGGAAATTCTTCGATTGGGGTGAAATGAGCCGTAGGTTGCCTACACCCTGAGAGCTGGAGTTGGCCTTCAAGACCGAGCTGCGAAGGCCTGCGAATGACCACAGTTAGAGACAGTGGCTGGAAAATAGCTATTTGGTAAATACTCAGTTTGGTTAGAAGAGTTTCATTTCTCCTCCTTCCAGTTGCCGCTTTTTTTTTCTTTCTTTTTTTTTTTTTTGGCTTGTTTTTCTCCTTTGGATCGTACGCCCATAAGAGACCCCAGGTGACAAGATCCATTCTTCCTCCGTCAGTTCTGTTGGGGCCGTCACTGTATGCAAACCTGCTGAGGAAGTCTAGACCGCCCCCCTGTAAGGCACGCTCAGTCCATGGAAGAGAGTGGTGTCTTCCCAACGTACCTTGTTAGACTTGGACCCTTGGGGTCTTTCTTAGAAGCACCTATTCCCTCGTCTGTCCCCTGGAGGACTGGGCTCAGCAAGATTAGGTCAGATCCCCGTGAATCTGGGGATCACCACTGCACTAACCCGGACTCGCCGCCTCATGACCTGGGTAACACTGCACATTCCACCCTGCCCCCACTGCCTGCGGTTCTGCCTACGGAGGGCAGCATGGAGGCAGGGAGAGAGGCAGAGATCTGGGTTCCCAGGCAGTGTCCCAGGTGATGTCTGGGATCACAGCGGTGTAGGAAGGTCAGACCAAGCATCCTGTCACCGGGATTCTAGCCTTAGCGTGGCGCCTTCCCAGCTCCACGACTTCAGGTTAAGTTCTCCCCGTGAGCCTCAGTTTACCCAGCTGTAAAACACGACACGAGGACCAGAAGACTTGACCTAGCCACAGCCATCTGGGCTTCTGTGAAATCGAATGAATGGCCGGGCCCCTTCTTCTCTCCATCCTCAGTAATTCCAGCATTCTTTCCCACATCCCAAATCCTTTGCTTATTTCAGGACTTCTTTTCTCACAAGTGAGAACCGCTACATTGGGCTTAAAATGAGTAGTCCTCCTGACAGTGTAGAGAATGATTGTGTTCAGTGAACCCCAAACCATGTTCCCTTTTCTCCGCTGAAAGGATGAACGTAATCTCCCTTAGTTTTTATCTTTGAAGGTGGCACACGGGGCCCCTAGCCTTCAGCAGTTATCAGCAAGTCTGGAGCGAGACCCCCGTTACGGTCTTGCCCAGTGTGGACTATCTAAAGCCTAACTTGAGGCCATGGGTAATAGAAAAGGGGATGACCTATGTCAGCCGAGGGGAGAAAAAGCATTTGCTTAGGACGAGGGACAGATAACAGTGAGAAGCAAGGAAGTAAATCCATGAGAAATGGGCTTATCTTTCCCGCGCTTCTGGTTCCCTTCTTTAAAACATCAAAATTCTCTCCCCAGTTAGCCCAGCTGCAAACTCCATGGAACCCCTGTTATGTTGATCCAGGTTCCTAACATATACTCAGCCAGTAGGAGTCTAGATAGACTTGACTGATTTAACTTTCCTATTAAAAAAAAAAAAAAACAAGGAGCGAGAAGGAATTAGGTTTTTCTGAGCATTCTCGAAGCGCTAGGCTCTATGCTAAGCTTGTTATGTGCAAGAATTTATTTAATCCTCAAAACAACTCTTGGAAGTTCAGAGATTATTATTCCATATTTAGAAGGAGAAACAAAATACTTGAAAAGGTTACATAATGTGCTCAGAGTCGCAGAGCCTGGATTCAAATCCATCGAAGTCTGCTTGTTGGGTCCACGTCCTTTTTAGCCCATTTTTGACTCTGCTGTCATTCTGCAGAACGGGGGCACAAGCGTGCTAATGTAAACAAACACTGCACAAGCAGCTCCCCTTAACGTGTGTCCTGTTGTCATTCCTTTTATGCTAGGTGGTACTCCTGTACCCACCGGGAAAGCTTTGAGAGGGTAATTCTCTCTTGATCTCACAACATAAAAAGACGGGTAAATTTGTCAGCTGCATTTTTACTTGACCTTCGGACTGAATTTCCCATCTTCCTTTTCTTTGCTTGTCATGGGATTCAGTAGAGGGAACGCTGGAGTATATTTGCTAATATTAACCATATTATAATAATGAAGGGATGCCATGAAAATCGATGGGGATGGTGAGCTCATGGAATGATGGCATAAAAAGTGCTAAAGAACCTGCAGGCTTTTCGAAGCACCAGTGAGTATTGTAAATGCAAGACAGGCACTTGAGACAGAGGACGTGGTTTCACTAGGTGTGAATTTTTAGCCGTTTTGCATTTAAAAAACCCCAAAGGTGAGTTTGGCGGATTTTTTCCTTCAATTGTTACAACAGTTTGTGGTAGAGTTAGAGCTGTTATTGATGATAAAAATCCAAAACCCTTCCAAGAATATATAGGACATGCTAGTTTACACTCATATAAACAGCAACAAAAACTTGGATTTTTGCCTCTTCCTGTAACCTTGCCCACCTTTCCACAGTAAAGCAGAACTAGGATGGTAGGCTTGAGGTTGAGGCAAAATAAGGAACCTGGATAATTCTCAACATGGACGATGAATTCTAAGTAATATTCACACGGGAAAATAAGAAAAGATTCCCTACGGCAGTAAACCACCAGGGTTATGGAGGTGGCTGGGTATACAAATTCTAGGTATGTGTTTGCCACGTGGTATTACCACCTTTGATCAGTAAAAGGTCAGCCTGGTAGACATCTGGAAGGAAGAGAGAGGTGATGGTTTCTTTTGGTGCTGGGAATTTGGATTTCCCTCTACTTGGTCTTTGTAATTGCTCCATCAACAGTGTTCAGCCCCAAATTAAGTCACGATTAATATTCATCAGACTCTTCAGTAAATATCACCTCCCACCCTTTAATTTGTAACGTTCAGTACAACAGACCACCTCTTGTTTTTTGTTTGTTTGTTTTGGTGTTTGCGGTACGCGGGCCTCTCAATGCTGTGGCCTCTCCCGTTGAGGAGCACAGGCTCTGGACACGCAGGCTCAGCGGCCATGGCTCACGGGCCCAGCCGCTCCGCGGCACGTGGGATCCTCCCAGACCGGGGCACGAACCCATGTCCCCTGCATCGGCGGGCGGACTCTCAACCACTTTGCCACCAGGGAAGCCCACTTCTTGTTTTTAAAAAGAACGACATATATGCCTCCATTCCTTCTGCTCCACAGTAATTTTAAAACAAAACATGTTTCTTAATCTAAGAATGTTTTAGTTGTAACGTCGAAAAACTTAGGACACTTACATAAAAAAACAAATAACTAGAAAAATGCCATTGCTAACATTTTAATTGTTCTAACTGAGCCACTTGGAAAACTAAATTCCTTTAGCATTATGTGTTCAGAGCATCTTTTAGTTTGGCTGTTCAATAACTGACTAAAGAACAGAGGGTGAATAACATAAAGTGGCTCCTAATATGGTATCATTTTCATTTCCTGTTTGTTGAAAGATAAATGCTAACACTAGAAGGCTTTTTTCTTTCTTTCTTTCTTTCTTTCTTCTTAATTTATTCCTCCCTGAACCACAAGGGAATAAAAAGAAAAAAAAAAATCAAATGTGATATGGCTTGAGACTGAGTCATCCAGTTAGGATAAGCCAAAAGCTTTTTCTTTCTTGTTTTTGTACCCTTTCCCTTTTCTCTGCCTTGCCCCAATTCCTGAAACATACCCCTCCCTTAAAACACACTTTGCTTTAAAAATGTGAGTCTTACTTGATTGGGGGGGGGGGGCAAATAATTTTAGACTTAAAAAATTAATTGTTATTTAAAAGATTTAATGTTAATTATGTGACATTGATGGAATGCGTCTCTCTCCAACTTTAAGGCATTATTTTGGACAAATAGTCTTTAAAAGTACTGAATGAAGATTTTTTTTTCTATCTCTCCCTCTCCCTCTTCCTCCTCTCCTCCCTCCCTCCCTTCCTCCCCCCCCCCCGCTTTCTCTCTCTGGTATTAATCTCTTCTACATTTCCCCAAAATTCTACAGCTGTTCTCTTAATATCTGTACCTTTGGGGGGGGGGATACATTTCCCACTTCTTTTACAGACATAATTGTCATATGTCCCCTATGCTCAACGATCTTGAACTATCAAAGATACCATTGTGTATGAAAGAGTCCACGGCAAGCATAAAGAAGGCAGCATGTAATAAGTAGTGTCTGAGTGCCTACTGCATACATCCAATTAGCAACTCATGTGCCTTCAGAAGATAACGTTGATAGAATGAGGAGACTTGAAGTTTTGGTACGATGAGACTAGCACATAGTAGGTACTCACATACTGAGTCCGTGAAACGAGTAAGCTTTTTCTGCATTCACTCGAAAATGGGGGCTCTCTGCCTGCCTTGCCAAAGTTGCTGGCCAGTGCTGTCTTCACCTGTGCCTACCTGTGAAGAAAGATGGAGTTAATTTTGCGTAAGTGTATCTGTGTGCCTAGGAGTTTCTCCACAACCCCAACGGATGCGTTTACGAGTTTTTAGCTCCCTAGCTTATTCTCCTTTGGCTTCCTCCTGAATCAGGTTGGTGAACAGGCGTGATTCACGGTTTTGTCTCGTAGCTGTCTGTGTTCCATGGGACTCCTTGGTGCCAGCAGGTCTAGGGCTTCCCAGTTAAAGGCTCGTGCATCTTGTGTGGAGAAATCGCACACCAACACCTCTAGTAACTCGGAGCCTGGCAGTGGTCGTCTAGATTTCAAAACGATTAAGCACTGATGCACATTTTGTCGTGTGCCAGGGGGCCATAGTGTGATTTGGAATGTGTATCATTTGGGATGTTAAAGGAGTACTGCATCTGCATTCAAAGAAGTAACAAAGCGTCTTCTCCCTACCAGCTTGCAAAAGACAAAGAGCGCCTGCAAGCCATGATGACCCACCTGCACGTGAAGTCTACGGAACCCAAAACTGCCCCTCAGCCCGTAAGTACTGAATGACGCCCGTGGGGGAACCCTACAGTGTTGCTTCTCTGCTTCCCTACCCCAAGGACGGAGGATCGCCTAGTCTGGCAGCTTTGAGTAGTGAAAGACTTAAGCTCCATCTGGTTCTGATTACCTTTTATGAAGAGGGCAGTGTGCTGGGCATTTAGGGAGACAGATATGGGATGATTCAGGCACAGTCGTTAGCCACGAGGCCCCACCATCAGCTCTTCTTTGGGACAGATGATTGATGCTACACCAAGGTACTAAAACATATTACGAGAGCTCACTAGAAGGGAAAAAACAAAACAGAACAGAAAGCAATCTTTCTGATTTCTCAATGGTGGAAACACAGAGAGAACACAGCCAGACCAGGAAAGCAGAGGAAAAAGGCATGTCAGCATGGTTTAGCCAAGAGGCAGTGGGTGTGAGAAAAGGAGTGAGGGATAGTCCAGTCCAGTCTAACTGCAAGAAAGGAAAGAAAGAGGAAACACACTGTCGGAATAGTCAGAGGCTATAATTACAGAGAACATCTAACGGTCACTAAAGAGTTTGAAGCGAACATTACTCCTTCGCGGTGAGGAGACCCAACATGGTACCCTGAAATTACATTTCACTTTTAGCAATCTCTTACTTCTTGCCTTGTTCCCTTTTATTTGACGTTCAAGAGTGTCACCAAGCACAGACAGTTAATATCAAAGTGGAAGGTGTGGTAGCTGAACCCCAAATCCTGTCTTAGGCCTCATTACTTGTTGCAAATTGATCGCTTTCACAGTTGTGTTTCTTGTACACTTACAGTTCTCAAAATCTAGTAGCTTCAACTGATTATTCACAATGGAGAGAGTGCTTTGCTTCTTGATTTTTAAGATTTGTAAAATTTAAGGGTACACTGCCTTTATTTGATTTTGCTTGGAGTCACTGTGTGAAAATTAATTGAGCGTTGACAATCTATAGTTAGTACCAGCAATTTTAATCAATATGCAGTGATGCGGCGTAATGGCAAAGTATTGGTTTATCTGTTTTGACTGATTTTTTCCTATAAATAAAGCAAACATACACCCATACATGTATGATTTATGGTGATAGAAATAAAACGGAGTCAGACTATTAACCCAGCAAATATGGTAGCCTGCCAAGATGCAGTTGGCAGACAAAATTAATGTCTGAAACAGAACACATTACTGAGATATAGGACATAAAATCATTAAACACTTTGCACATCCATTTTTACTAGGGAAGAGCCCTTGGTTTCCATGTATTTTGCAGTAAACGGCTGTAGGACCCAATGTGTAGGCTACCCAAGAGAAAGGGGGACAGGGGGAGGCCATTCAGTATCGTGGAGTCAGTAGTCAGCTGTGTTCTCCGTGCTATTCCTGTCAACCCCTTCTTTTAAGGAGGGTCCTGGGAATACTATGAACCCAGGTGAGCAAATTGGTAAGATCCTGGCATGACTCCACTGAGTTCTCCAGCGGGTATAGGGAGCTTGAAACTCTCTGGAAGTCTTCAGATGGTTGTCGTTGGTTAGGGAAATGGTTTTCCCCAGGTTGAAGGGTTTGCATCTCTAAACCTAGCAACAAGGGAGAGAGTGTGATTATCTTCTCCTTCCTCCGTGGATTAAAACCAATGATATGAGGTTAGATATTAACTATGAGAACTAGAATAATGTTTGGACTCCGCACTCTAGGAATATACTCATTTGGGATCATGAGGCTCCTTGGGAGGAGGAGGGATAAAAGCAGAAAAGGAATTGCAAAACCCCCCAGGGCACTCAGCGAGCGATGGTGCTGGATGCCGGCAGGGAGCGCCATATACATAGGCCTCCGTAGGCCACAAAAGGGACCCTTGGGAATCTCCATGAGGACCCGTGTTAGGCAGCCAATAAACAGGAAAGTGCGGTCCTGGGGGAAATGCACAGGGCAGGAAGGTTTGTCTTGATTAGTATTTAAAAAAATGTTTTACATGCTAGAAAATTATAACTTCGAAGGGGGACCTCCTACTAAATGTATTTTTAACTGCTCTGTTGAAAATTCTCTACCACTAGTCAACATTATCTCTTAGTAGCTCAGCACAGTATTTCTTTATTAAAAGAAATAGGCACGAATATTTTTGACTGAAAAATTAATAGCTTTTGAATTCATACGCAGCAGGTTTTCTTTTGCAAAGAAGTCCAATATCGCTGCACAGCACTTCTATAACCATTTATTTGGAGTCCAAGTCAAACCTTTGACAGTTAGAGCCGTGCTACAAGCCAATATAAAGAACTCCAAGATGTAAACCAACAATAGGCCGTCTGTGTGAGGTTTGCCATTGTCAAATACATAGATTGTTTGGATTAGTTTATGTAAATGGACTGTTGTATTACCCTTTGGAAAAAAAAAAAAAAGATCATTTGTGTATGAAAAGTGGTTCCCTTCACAGGCAGCATTATAAATTCCTTATCCTGTAACTTACATGTAAGAAGTAAAAATTGGTGCCTGACAAGCAGATATTGTGTGACACTCTGTTGCCAGAGAGAACCTGCCTTCTTTTCATTCATTGGAAAATAGAAAATTTTATTATAGATACCATCTTATAAATCGGGAATTATTAAAATATGTATAGGTGAGGCATTGGGAAATTAATTATAAAAGGTAGACGTGTAGTGCTTTGCATACATTTTTACTTCTTTGCCCAAAAAAAGGGGAGGGGTGGACAGACGTAGAGCAAACCCTTGATGCTTTCAACTTTAGGGATACAGAGTTATCTGATGATCGGTTCTAAGGTGCAGAAGACTCCCTTTTGCTTGTAATTGATTTATTCCACCTGAAATAGTAGAACGCACGGTGTATGTTCAGATGCCTATCGTTCTAGACTCTCTGATTTGAAGGAAGCAGTCCCTGGGATTCAGATCTAACCTTAGCTGGGGACTCTCATGTTAGAGTCTTGCCAGGAAGTTTGTGGAGTGTTTTTTTTTTTTTTTTTCTTTTTTCCATTTCTGTTTAAAAAGGAACTCGGTGTTTATTTTAAAATCCTTAGTCACTAAGTGATAGAATGCTTTGCTGTAAACGTTGCTTTTCACTAAATGCCATTTGGGTGGTAAGTGTCATTTGCTGTGTCCAGTCATCCAACCCGTTCCCATCTCACTGCCAAAACCTTCTTGGATTGTTCTGACAGCAGCCCGTAGACGTGTTCGCTGGACGCTGTTGTGGAACTCATGTTCCCATTTGGCTAATCAGAGGCTGTGCTCATCTCGGGAGAATCCCAAGTTTTTAGGCGTGGGTCTGAGCGCGACTCCCACTGGAAAGCGTGGAGAGGAACTGAATAGGGGTTTACGGCGGTCCTGTTCCACACGTGCCTCCGATAACATCTCCTCCTGCTTGCTTGAAAATCTTTTAAACCGATAAAAACCTTTCCTTTCGTAATTATACCCAGGACTCAAACCGCAGTGCACGCTGTTTTCGTGAAGAGAATTCCTGGATTTAAAATCGAATTATTGCGTCAATGAATATTTTTTGGACGTGCGACAGGAAGACATAGGGTAGTTAAACCAGACAGAACCATCCCTGCCATCGAGGTGTTTGGGGTCTCGTGGGACCAACTACCAAAGACACACTCCCAGGCTCTCCCTGGCATGAGCTGTGCTCTCGGGGAGTGAGTGTGTGGACCGCTGCCCTAGACGGTGGGGGTTGAGGAAAGACTTCTGGGACAGGTGACATCTAAGGTGAAACCTAAAAGATGAATAGGAAGAAGTGGAAAGAAGCGAGTTTCGTGACTCTTTTCTCGGGTTAAGAGTAGGTGCGTGTGTCTGTGTCTCTGAGGAAGGGAACTGGGAAAGTGTGTGAAGATGATCAGAGTGGAGGGGAGAAAGGAATGGCCAACAGCGGCTGAAATAAGCTTTTCGTTTGTCATAATTTTACTTAGAAGCTTTTAATTTTATTAAGGCTGGCCCCTGCTTGGAAAAGTTTACCAGAACAGAGCTGTACATTCTAGCAATGGGGGACATACAGTGGGCAAAGGCGGGCTTGCCATACGTACAGAATGGCCCACGTGTATTGTACGTTGGCGATTTAAAAGATGCGTCTCTTTTCCGTGTTCAGAGAAGCACAAGCGAGAAATCAGGCGATCGTAAACTGTCCTAATGAGAATGATATTCTTTTGTTCCAAACTCGGTACCAGTTCATGTTCTCAAGGTAGACGCCAAAATGGATTGCTTGGGGGTGAATGCTTGTCCTTGGAGGGAGGCCTCACTCAGAGGATAAAATAATAACAACCAGCACCAAGAAGCATGTCTGTAATAATACTTTATTAAGTTAAGGATTTTTGAAAAAGACTTTTTCACTATCACATGGTCAGGAAAATACCGTAGGTCATGTTCTATCATCCTGAGAACGTGAGAGGCAGGCTTTGCTTTAGGGCGCTCCTCCTACCCACCGGAGAACAGCTCCCAGCTCTGGAGAAACCACATCCCTTCAGATTTGGTGGGCAAGTAATTACAGTGTAGGTACTATCTTCTTTATGGACATGTTGTAAAACACAAGAACTTGGCTATTTGAGGCGAAAGGCAGTATTAGATTTTCCTTCGCACGCATTCTCGTTTCCTCCAACCGTAGCAGTTAGGACTGTTTGGAAATCGTTTTTAGCTACTAATAAAAACAGAGGGAGAGAGAGGGAGAGAGAGAGAGTGTGTCCGTCCGTGTGTTCCCTCGCCCCATGCCCCCCGCTCCGCAAAAGTGGGGGGGTCTCTCAACGAAGTGGCTGATTTTGTGGGCTGCTCGCTGCAGCCTGGCTGTTGAGTTGGGGGAATAATTTGATGCCGTCATAAAGAGAGATTCTCAAGCACCACACACACACACAAGGGATGTTTCTATACTGTTTCTCGCGAAGTCCCCCACCCCGAGGTTCATCCTGACGACCACCTTCTCGGTCACTGCCCTGCGCCAGGGCCCAGATCTAAGGCAGTAGCAGGACCAGGCAGAGAGAGCTCTCCCCAAGGCCACCCCCCTACCCCCTGCCACGATCTGGTAACATCTTTCCCGTCCCTCCAGCCTCAGAAAAGGCCACCTCTGAACGCGAGGGATTCGTGTCTAGGATTCACCTGCTCGGGCCAGTCGAACCAACAGCAGAAGAGCGAGTGAGCCCCAAAGTCCATCTAAGCGGCTGGGTCCCTCGGTGTCTGGGTTTCAGGTTGGCCTTTTGTTCTCAGCATCTGTTCTGAAGCGAGGCAAGAGCACAAACAAAAATCCAGATGAGTCCTTATGGGAATGCTTACAACAAGTCTGTTTCTGTCTGGGGTTTACCTCAGCCGTTTGTTGATTTTTTAAAAAATGGGAGTGACTCACCGTCTTTAAAAGAGAGAGAGGAGGTTACTGTTTAAAAACGAAAGATAAATCTTTCGAAAAGGGGCTCGGCAGAGTCCCGGGCAGCTGGGCTGGTTCCAGTTGTTCGGATGGGTAAGATTTCTAGGATAGTCACCCCTGGAACTGACCTGGGAGAAAAGCCGACGGTTGAGAGTGCATAGAAACTAAAAAAATAAAGCCCAACGGCAATCTTAAGTGACATAAGAATTTAAGCTTTTGGCCGGCGTTTCAAAGAGATTATCTTTGCCCAAATCATCACATGATGGAAACTTGCCATGTAGAAAATATCAGAGTTACTAACTTTTCTAAACATAGCAACTTCTTTTTAAATAGAAAATGAACACAATCTGAAAAATAGGAAAAGAAACCCTCCCAGAGTCCCCATCCCTTCCTGCTCCAGGCCCCGGAAGAAAAAAATTCCCTCTCCCAACCTGAGCTACAGTCAGAAACACGAAGCACACACACGTGCTTTCATTTCTAATTGATGATTATATTATTAAGTTTTAAGAGTTTACAGTTCAGGTGAATCTTGCAAGATTGCCGCACACCCCTCACCGTTCCCGGTTTGCTCTGCTGTTCTACGTCTGTAATTAATGTTTGTGTGTGTGGTGGGGGGCGTAGGGGGTCCAGTTTTTGCAGAGAGAGACCTTAATGAAAAGAGCAGGTCTGGTTTGAACGCAGAGCCTATCTTGAAACCTTCCCCCTGCCGCATCTTATCACTCCCTCGTGACCTTCCTCCCCAAAGATGGTCTCTCCTCGAGACCAGCATGTGATCATCCAGCCGGAGTTTAAAAGTTAAGAAACTTCGATCGCCGTTGACAAGGTTGACATTTCATTAACTTGTTGGTTCAGCCTTCAGATGATTCCGCGAGGCAAAGCACCCTGTGTTTGGAGTTTACCGCTTTTTGTTCTTTCTTCCCTCGCAGGCTACAGTCGTGTTTGATTTGGAATCGGGGCTCCTTTGGCAAATTAGCAATTAGAGCAATTCTGTGGGAATATGTATATATGTCATTAGTTTTCCTGCAAATTAATAGCAGGGGCAGAGGTCAGGCAGAAATTTTCCACTTGACTGCAGTTCCTCTGTGGAGACTTGGCACTTGGTTCTGGAATGGCCACAGCTGCTCTCAGCCACCCTCTTCCTCTAGGAACTGTCTTTTAATTAGTTTACCTCATAGCCATCATTACAAATATTACTGCCTCCCCTCCTCGAAATAAAATTACTGTTTCTACAAAATATTCCAGTGACATCTTGCACCACTGCACATTGGTGGTGGGGTCAGTCGAATGCAGCATTTAATCATTAGATCACCTCCATCCGCCTCTCCTAATTAGAGTCCTTACAATACATTTTTATCTGGTAATTAGCCGAGATTGGCTACTTCCTCTGTGGCTTATTAGAGACGGCCCAGCAGTGGGTGTGAATCACGGTGTCATTTGTCAAGCCTGGTAAAAAAAAAAAAAAAAAAAAAAACCCTCTCTGCTCTCTTTGGGCTTGGTGTTGATTTCCACTTGGTACCTGTGTTTCAGAGCCTCCAGAAAATTCAGCTGCATCTCTTTCTTCGTGGATCGTGCTAACCGGGAGGGATTTTCTTCCCGACTGTTGCTTCTTCAGTAGAAACAAGTATTAAGGCTGCAAGAATGACATTCTTTGCATGTTTTATGACTTTGTACCCGTATCGTGGGGCTTGTCTGTTCTTGTAGGTGAGCTCCCAAGAGATGGGCCTGCACTTGCTGAATGTTTCCACGAGTCTGGGGTTTGGGCAATTAACTAGAACCCAGTGGGCCTGGTGATCTTCCTCACAGAACTGGAAAGGAGCGTGCATATTCCCTGAGGACGCTGTATTTATATTATAATTTTCATTACCTTTTAAAGAACGCCCTGGTGTTGAGGGTACTGTTCTTCCACCGAAGAGCCCAGAAGCAGAGTTAGTTCTCGGAATTGTTTTACGGTTGCTCTGCCTGTTTTCCTTTGATCAGTGTCTGCATTTGACGGTAAGCCCTTCGAGGGCAGCAGTTGTCTGTTCTGTTCCTTCTTCTGTCGTTTCAGTTCCCATTGCCGTATGTTTGCTGGGGAAGATTTATTGAATGTCAGTTGTAAGCAGGGATAAAAGCTAATCCCCAGGTCCCTTCCAAAAATGAGCGTGCAGAAAAATGAACCCGGATACTGTTGATGGTTCCCGTTGCCTGGGCGTAAGGAGACTGTTATACAGAGGGCCTAGAATCTCCAGTGTGTATGTGATTTTGAGTCCAGGTTGTGAATATGGGCACGTTATTTAATCTCCCGTGAGCCTGTGTTTGCTTATCTGTGAAACGTGAGTAACAACATCTCAAGTGTTCGTGATGGTATGAGAATTCAGCGAGACCAGGCGGTGGCCCGGGCTTCACAGCGTGGTCTTTACAAATGGTCCCCGTGACTTTCCCGAGCGCTTGGATCCTCTTAAGCCTAAGAGCATCTGCATTTTAAAGGCTGTATACTGATGAGCATTAGCCTTCCGTGCGCTGATTTCCTTGACCCGTTGCTGGGGCTGATGCTTAGACACGCTGTTCCTGTACTTGGTCAGTGATGAAGGCCCAAGGCAAAGAGGAGGTCAGCCCCAGCCTTCCCAGATCTGCTCCATCCCGCCGCGGCTGCTATGCCGGACCGTGAGCACTTAGTTTGCAAATGTGTGTCACGAAGTCAAGTTTCCAGCACTAATAAGAAAAGCAGCTCCCAGCGTCTGCCCGCTTGCTGGGGGATTCATAAGGGTGGTACCATCTCCACAGCTTGCTCTTATCAGGCATGGGGGAGCATGGGGTGTAGGGATTGGTGGGGGGGGGGGGGGGGGGGGGTGCGGCGGTGGCGGCGGCGGTGGTCTGGTGTTGGCTGAGTCAGCATTTAAAGGGAGGGAGAAAAAGGAAAGCCCAACCAAAAGCTTGCAACCCAGCGTTCAGTTTCCAGTGCCATGTTTATGTTTTTCCATTAATACTTTCTCAACGATATTTGATCTTTCTCATTACTAGGGTATGAGTAAGGTTGAGTCTTCCCAACAAATTAGAACTCTCTTTTAATCTGTTCTTTGATTATGATCTCAGAGGAATCTCATTTTTAATACTTTCCACAAATAATGTCTTGGACTTAGGACTGTTGCAGTGGTGAACCAGACTTAATTTGTTAAGTGATTCACAATCTGGTTTGAGATAGTGATACCAAGTAAGGCTACTTTGCCAAACTTTCTTGGACTGGGGGCAGCTACGAGTTCCTCAGAGGGCAGTTCTGGGTAAACTGTAAGAACTCTGTTGAAAACAACCAAGTTCTTCAGTGTAGCCAGACTTAATATTTCAGTAGCAACGAGTTTTTGCAAAGGGGGACAGGCTCGTGTTTCCAGTTATTAATTAGAGAAACACTTCAAGGTGCAGGAGAAACAGATAGAAAGAAAGAAAGAAGGAAGGAAGGACCGAAACAGGGCTTGCTGATTTTCCTCTGTGCTCCTGCAAATAACTAGTGTGTGTTTCCGGACTTGAAGCGTTGGATTATTCCATTTTGTTACTACACATTTGAAACTGGAAGGAAAAAAGTTAAAATGTTTTATAGTTCCAGATCTCTCCTATGCCCTATTCTTTTTAAACAAATGATTCCAATCCCATATTGGATAGAGTTTAATGAAGGCGACAGAGAAAGCTTTCAAAGATTAGTCTCTGCCAACTAATGGAACTAAATGGATGTTCACTGGATCCGGTGCCACTCTTTTTAATACAAGTCACAGGCCAAACCTCTCAGCAGTCGTTCCCGTCCGTGAAGTTTCATCCTGGAGTTGAGTTAGCCCGTCCCAGTGTGGTGTAGCCAGTGGCTATATGTGGCTATTCTAGTACAACTTTCCTTTTTATTAAAATTAGGTAAAAACAGTTTCTCGCTTGTACTAGCACATTCCAGAAAGTTCTAAGAGCTCAGGTTGATACCAATGTATCCCAACTGGTGTTTCCTGAAACATCAGCGTTCGTGGGGTTACAAGGACTCCCTCTCCCGCTTCGAGATTTACAAGGCATAGTAGGGTGCAAAGTTGTGCTTAAAGAAACGTCCTGACCCAGAATTTCTCAAACTCACCAGGCTAGGTAACCCCTTTTGGGTCTGTAAACGCTTGTTTAACTGTCTTTGGGAAAAAACCTGTCTCAGCAACAACAGGAAAGGAGAACATCGTAAGAGATATTATTTGATAAACTACATGGGGGAAAAAAATCTGAAAAGGAATATATGCGTATATATAGAGAGAGATATAGGTGTGTGTGTGTATCTGAATCACTTTGCTGTACACCTGAAACTAACACAACATTGTGTAAATCAACTACAATAAAAAAAATAAATTAGAAAAAAAAGAATCACAGGACAGGATGCTAGAAATTTTAGTAAGTAAATAAAGTGAATGGTTTTTACATGGGAACTCGCCTCCTGTTTCAGCTGATGATAAAAATCTACTGTGAGGCATAAAACTAGCCAGGCCTCCCCTGTATAATTCCTGCTGCATTGCAGATGCTTTCTTGGTTGCTCTGTTTTTTTCTGAAGGTCTTCTAAGAACTGTTCCTTTCCTCACAGCTGAATCTGGTATCAAGTGTCACACTCTCCAAGTCTGCATCAGAGGCTTCTCCACAGAGCTTACCTCATACTCCTACGACCCCCACTGCCCCCATCACTCCCGTCACCCAAGGCCCCTCCGTCATCACCACCACCAGCATGCACACGGTGGGACCCATCCGCAGGCGGTACTCAGACAAATACAACGTGCCCATCTCTTCAGGTAGATGCTCCATTTTTGCCGCGGGGAGAACTGTGATCGGCAATGCTTGTCGACCAGCCTCTTTGTAAAAAGTGATAATTAATAGGACAATGATTCTTATTTAGCAGATATTGCGCAGAACCAAGAATTTTATAAGAACGCAGAAGTTAGACCACCATTTACATATGCATCTTTAATTAGGCAGGTAAGTAAATAACGCGGTATGAGAAATTATATCGGGAGGTATAGGTGTACATGGATGTATTATACTGATGCAGCAGATTTAAAACCGTTTAGTATGCAAGCATGCTAAAACCTGTTCTATAAGGTTTTTTAAATCTGCAATATATAACATAATTGCTTTTGATTAAGTATTACAATACGATGTGATTATTAGGAAATTCATTTCACACAACAGTGAAAATGAGCCTGTTTAAAGATGGCAAGTCAATTATCACAAGCTACAGTAATCTCTGATCCCTAGAATTAATCTGAGCTCTAAATAATTACTGAGCTTTAATCAGCTAGTGAAATGTTTTGCATTTCTCTTTGATTCTGCTTTATGAATGACTAATAAATTAACATTTCTGTACGGAAACAGAAATAAAAACTCCAAACAATTAGATAATTCCATTTTGCATTTTGCTATTGAACTGGTAAATACAGCCATTAATCTTAGAGCATTTCGTGAAACCTTCCTTAGGATTTAGCTCAGCGTCACGATTATTTTATGTTTTCAAGAAACCGTACAATGGCGGTTCTGTTGATTTGGTCATACATTATCTTTCTCTGTTGCCTTTGCTTCACAGGCCATTCTCGAATCTCCAGAGAAGCAGCTAACACTAAATGAAATCTATAACTGGTTCACACGAATGTTTGCTTACTTCCGGCGTAACGCTGCCACATGGAAGGTAAGCTTTCTTGCAGGCCTGTTGAGTCTTGGGTCTTGGCATTTATAGGAGAGAGTTTGTTGTCGGTAAGATGCAGGTGTTGTAAGTTACGAACATATTGTTTGGCTACATTCAAAGAGTCTAATTTGTAGGCATACTGGATTGAGAAAATAATACCACTGGGGTTAAAATGCTGGGATGGCAGAGTCCCATTATGTTGGCATAACGAGTAAAATCATCTCTCTCTGGTTGGAATGTGTAGGAAGTTGTCTCGTGTACACAGACCTCATGGTTTTCCGTCTTCAGCCACCAGCAGTATTTGCAGAGAATGCGTAGATAACTTTTGTGTGTTTTTTTTTAACCATCAGGAACCTGGAGAAATGATCAGATACACTTGATCAGATACACTTAACTTTCATTGGTTGGATATAACCTCCTTAACCTATGCACTCCAAGTACTAGCAAGGTATATTAGAGTTATTACAGGAGAACCCAATATATGTATTATTAAGGGTTTGTTTGTTTGTTTAAGTCGAGAGACTGTCCATCGGATATTCATAGGCACTCTGGGGAAGAAAAGCAAATTCTGAAATATGTGACTTGACTGTAATAGCATTTGCTGTAAAACGGGTCAGATTCCGTAGCTCCACCTGGGATGCCCCCAGCAAGCCTCGGGGGTCACATGAAATACCTCAATCCCAGTTCAGCAGTTGGTTCGTAGTTTCTGTTAGTAGTGATTCCACTGTATTCGGTTAAGCCCTCACCAGTCTTTGGATTTTCCCACTTTAAATTTCTCGGTTTTTAATAGTTTTGCTTTAGAAAAAGGGTCAGCAGATACAATCTGAGAGTCATATATTTTTTTTCGCACCTTTACTACTATCTAGAATTCTTGTAATCCCTAAATTCCAAAAAATTTAGAAATATTTAAAATGCAAATATTTTTGGATATTTTACGCGTTATTATTAGAAATAGGATAGGAATTTATTATAGGATGCAAGGAAAACATGCTTTGCTGGATATACAGGTCTTCCTTGCTCCGTTCGTAATTTATATGGGAGAAAAACAACAGCAGAAACAGAAAACGCTGTTTCCTCTACTACATTCTTCATCAAATAGCGTTTTGAAAGAATATAACCAAAGAATTAATTCATCAACCTTACGGAGCTGTGAATCATCTCTGATGGCCCAGAGTAGCTTTTTTATTTCCATTAAGACACGTGGGCCCCGAAGGAACCTAGGTTCAAAACCCTTCCCTTCTCTTCCTCAGCCTGCCTTGAGATGTAAAATAGAAAACAGTCTTCAGCTGTGAATGCTTTTCAGAATTTCGGAAGTATAAGCATGAAGCAGACATTTTCTTCAGATTGCCTTTTATAAATAGCGAATGATCAAGTTTTAAAATAATTACCCGTTATGAATGTGATATTTAAGCTCAGATCTTCAGATTTAACGTTTTCATTTTCAGAAACTGCAGGGAAAAGTGCCCTTCATATAAACAGTCCTAAATGAAGTATTTAATGACTCATAAATACGTATAATTTTCTCCATGTGTCCTTATTTGTACTGTCATCTTAGACAGAAGATAAAATGCCCAGTTAAAGTCATGAGTGGAAAGAGTTCACTCAGCTTTTGTGGGAAACTCTCCATTTCCAGTTGCTCTTGCTTGGATGCACAGTCTTCGAAAACAAAACTTAAGTTTTGACTTTACAGTTTTATTTACATGGCTATATAGTTCAGACAGGTCTACAGCAGTCCTGTTTTTCAGACATGGCTTTACAATGTACACTTCTGTACGTTTTGATACTTACTGGAAAACTTAGACAGTGATTAGGATGAGATGATGATTTCTTTTCCCAGTAAGGTGTCTGATAGGTACACATGCTCTGTCTGGACTTTTTTTCTTTCTTTCTTTTTCAGGAAATTTGGGTTTATTTATTTCAGCCTCCTCAGTGTCATGGTAGGAGATAAACAGTAGACCCTTAGCATCCTTTATCCTCTGCCTTTGTGCAGTATTACAAAAGAAAGTGCCCACTTAAAGACCAGACTACAGTTTATACGCCAGGAAATTTGCCCTACTAGCTGTAGTTATAACATGCCCAGCGTTTTTCAGAGATGTTTGTTGTAGACCTATCAAACCTGTTTGAATCAGGGGTGTCCTTTCGTAGTCAGCTGGAAGTCTGAACCCACCCCAGTTATGCTGACATTCCTCAAAAATTCCTTGAGCGTTTGTCCTCTGGCTTCTCCTTGTGAGCAGTTCGTCATGCCACGTGATAACACTTCTCTCGTCACCTTCTAAATATTCCATATCAGACAAGAAACATCACCATTCTCTAGCATGACTCCTCACAGAGTCGCTAATGGCGATCATCCAAAAACAGAAACACCTCTCAAAGTAGAGATCAAGATTTTCCACTTGAGGGCCTCCCTGGTGGCGCAGTGGTTGAGAGTCTCCCTGCCGATGCAGGGGACACGGGTTCGTGCCCCGGTCCGGGAAGATCCCACATGCCGCGGAGCGGCTGGGCCCGTGAGCCATGGCCGCTGAGCCTGCGCGTCCGGAGCCTGTGCTCCGCAACGGGAGAGGCCACGGCAGTGAGAGGCCCGTGTGCCGCAAAAAAAAAAAAAAAAGATTTGCCACTTGGAAGGATGAAGTATATCACAGGTTAAGGGGAGGAATACAGACTGTGTGAGCAATAGCAGCAGATGGATTGAGGGACTTACAAGGCATGTGAGGTGTGATGTAAGTATCCACTTCTCCAGCCCCTGTTGTCACCTACTCATTCCCTATAAGAAGAAAGTGGGGAGTAAATGATACGGGTCTCTTTGAAATAGCCTCGTGTCCAGGTTTGAGTGTCAGTCAATCACGTTCACCCAGGAGAACTCAAAAAGAGATGAAGCCATGCTTGTTAACTGTACCTAGTGTAAGTAAGGGGTGCGGATTATTCCTGAAACTCAGGAAGGATGAGATGTCAAAAACTCTTTCTTCACCCTGCAGTTGAGATGCTCCTTTGGCAGATTACACATGTCAAGGGTCTCAGCTTAGGAGTGACGGGAAATGACTTTGAACCCTAAGAAAGAAACGTGTCTATGGAAAGAAACCATCAACTTAGAGTATCCTCATTTTGCCATTGAGAGTTCTACTCATGGGTTCCTTTGGCATTTTCTCAGTTAATTAAAAGCACTTGCCCATAGTAAGGGCCAACATTTATATAATTGGGAAGGTAAGACCTAGCTTGATAATGGATACTGACCCACTGCAGGGTCATGTCACTCACTGCCGCCCCCCGCCCCCGCCCCGGTCCTATCAGCTACAGGAGGTGATACTCTCGATGGTAGAAATCCAATGTCAATTTCTTCATAATAGACCTGAGCAAATGTGTCGAAGGTGTTAAAGCCAACACTTTGACGAATTAAAAAGAAGCAAAATGTATTTAACAGTAGGAATTATCATCTTTCATGGTTTAAAAAAATTAAAATGAATTACCCCTTTTGTCTGAGAGACAAGTGGGTTTAAAAGGGACGGTTTTATGCTTTACCTGTTTCCTGATTTTGAAGTCGTATTAACGTTACTTTTATATTTTGGCCGTGAAACCTATTTGGGGGCTAATAGGCATATTAAAAAAAATCTTTCCTCTGTTTAACGGTTCACCAGAGACTAGACTAAAATGCCAAAGCACAATTAAGTCATCATTTGGGGTTTTGATTTTGGAAGAGGCCCCCCCTTCACCACAGGAGGGTCATCCATGGGGGTGGGAGCTACAGTTCTCGGGGACGGTTTTACAACTGTGGACTGTTAGGCTGAATGTACTGCTGTTTTTGGAGTCTTTTCTTATAGAAAATGTAAATGTTCTCTCTTTTATACTTGCTGCAGAATGCAGTGCGTCATAATCTTAGTCTTCACAAGTGTTTTGTGCGAGTAGAAAACGTTAAAGGGGCAGTATGGACAGTGGATGAAGTAGAGTTCCAAAAACGAAGGCCACAAAAGATCAGTGGGTACGTCCACCATGTTTGAACTTCTTAGCCTAGCTTGGATTGCGCTAACAAGTGTTAACTAGAGGCTTTTGGCTGCTAGATGGTGTTAGACCAAAGAACTGGTTTCACGTTGTCTCAGTTAAGGGAAGCAAAAAAGCATTTCATCCCTCCTGTTTTGTATACCCACCAGTCCCCCTGCCCTGCTTGCTGGTCTTTGTTGCATCACATGCTAGTAGCTTTTAGGTGGCAATGCATATTAACCCTCACAAACCATTGGCTTATGCTTATTGCATTTTATTTTCTTTCTCCTGTTCCCTGTATTGGATGTCTGTTCTGCCCCCAACCCCGCCTCCTTTTGTTGCCACTTCATCTCCTTTGCTGCTGCTCCTATCCCAGGGTGCCATTCGCACCAACCTCTCACTGCATAAGTGCTTTATCAGAGTAGAGGATGAGTTTGGGTCCTTTTGGACAGTTGATGATGAAGAGTTTAAACGTGGCCGCCATATTCAACGAGGCCGTCCTCGCAAATACTGCCCCGATGAAAACTTTGACGAGCTTGTCGCACAGTAAGAGCCTTTACTTGCTTTTGTTTTTTGTTTCTGCTGTTGCTTTGGCTTTGCATGGTTGACTCATCCCATGATAGTTTTGCATTTCACCACGTAGCAGTGCCACGGCTTTCTGCAACGGAACTAAATCGTGTGATTTGTACATGTATTTCTCTCGTTTCTCTTTGGAACACCAGTGCCTTGAATAATGCTTTTTTGACGTCTTTAATGCAAATATCGGTTGGCTTTTGATTCAGCAGCTTTACGGGGACCCTATAACCCAATGCTTTTGTGTGACCCCCTGATTCCTCCAAGTGAAGAGGAAACTTCCTTCTTTAGAGTTAAAATGTGTATTTACTGGGATACATTTCTTCTTCTTGGCTCACTCAGTATAACGATATAAATATAGTGAAATGAATACCAAAAGGGCCCCAAGCATGGGAAAGAAATGGAGACCCGTGCCTCTCCTTCCTTTAGGGACCATTGGGAAACGTACATAATTTCCCCCCCCCCCCCCCCGCCCGCCCACGGAAGCCACCCCTTTCTTTCCCTCAGTAGCCTCCTGTATGATTTTTTTTTTTTCAAGTATTTGTATCCCTCCTGGCTACAGCTGTCCTTAAAACAACATCTATCTTGTCTTCATTTGGTCGGTAATGGACACAGCATCAAATTATTCTCGTACCCTCCCAAATTGCGGCTGTGCCCGAAGGACTGGAACCCCAGCCTCGGCTGCCTGACCCTCCCCTGGAGTAGCCTTCTCTCCATCTTCTTCTTTTGGCAATAAATGAGCCTTAAAGATCTTTTCTTCGGAGCTACCCTGCCGTTCCTCTAGCATTCATTCTAGAATTCAAATCCTGGAGAAGCTTAAGAGGCAAGATTCCTCCCGCTGGCTCCCAGGAAACCCTGCCAGTCCGCTCGCTGACTTCCCCAGCCCGAGGCCCTAGAGCATCTGCCTTCCTGCTGGAGTCCGGGCGGGTTACTACCCATTTACAGGGAGGTCGCTGTTTTGTGAGACAGACAAAAGTTCATCCGTGGAGGGAGTGCCCGAGGCGTTGATTACTTAATCCAAAATTTTACCCCCAGTTTGCTTGAACGGGCAAACTCTCTCCCACCCCGGGGCGGGGAGGTTCACACAGAGCAGCCCCCCACAAAGCCAGCGCACGGCGTGGGGGGGGGGGGGCGAAACCCACCTTTTCTTTGGTCTTCTGGCTGGGGGACATTTCTGATTGATTTGGAAAGATAGCGGCAAGCTTAAGACGAGACTTCGCGAAAAACACTCGGGGGGTTGATTGCGTTTAACTTTGAGTTTTTATCTTTCTCTTATGCAGTAATCCTTCCCTTATTAAAAACATGCAGACCAGCCACGCCTACTGTACACCTCTCAATGCAGCTTTACAGGTAAGATGAACGGCCGTCCGGACTGTGCCGCGGAGGCACATGGCTCCCGCACTCATTTCAAAATATATTAGCCTCGCTCTAATTAGATATTAAATTTTAATTCCGTTAAACTTTTTTCTTAAGTGCACAAAGCATCGTACTCCCTGGAGGCAGGCACGTCGGGCTGCTTCAGCATTAGCAAGATGCTTAGCATTTTGAATATTGTGGCAAAAAAATTAAAAGTTCACTTATTAATATTTATCAGCAGTATCATAATTTCCATCCTCTTATTTCAGAATTTCACTTGAGGCAAAAATACCACAAGTGTAATTACTCTAGCACAGCTATTAATGTGCTGGGTGATAGGCCACTGTGTCACATGACCTTCTATTGTTCACGGGTTTAAAGAGAAAGCGGAGCTTTTTTTTTCCTTCTTCTTCTTAACTTCTGCTCCTTTTTCTTTTCAAGTCCAGTTTGGCCTCTTTTCACTGGGGAGAGCGGGGGTTGGGGTTCGGTTCGCTTGGTAAAAGTAAACTGTTTTTGTTCAAGCGATAGAGGTGTTGAAGGAGAGACTCTTTAGGTTTCCAGCGGATTGCTCAAGGTTACGTAATAAGCTCGCAGAACGTTTGTTTCCTACTGACAAACCAGGCCCTCCTTACGTAACTGGCGCTGCCAGGGGACGAAGCCACGGGGATTGAGCAGGAGGGAGGTTACCACCCAAACGTGAGTTACCGGGGCAGCCCTGGCATCCGTCAAGCCTTTGAATTATCGCATATTTCTCCGTTACCCAACAGTAAAGTCATCTCTCAGGTCGAAGAGAAGACTGTAGTACACTTCCTTAAGGTTTACCTGGGTACCCCCCTCCAGAGTTCGTAGGTAGGCAGGGTCCTTTGGCCCGTCCGTGGTCCTGTTGGGTTTTGACCCACCTAGATTGTTCTAGACCGCAGTCCAGAGGGATCTCGGTAACTTAAATGACAACAGTCTACACAGATGGATCTGACGTATGTGATCCTAGCCCGTGACAGACCTTTGCCGCATGCGTTCTCGATACTTAACTATGACAACGTCATGGGCTCCTGCAAAGGGCTGTAACGCACAAACAGATACTAAAATTTTGTGAGGGAAGGGCGCAAATGAGAGAAGTGTAAAAAAGGCTCCTTAAGGGACGCTAATGATGCAAACTCGGTGGAGACGCTCAGCGTTGAGGGGAACAGAGTGCAGTGAAGAGGCGATCGGGAGGGGAGCTCTGGCTCTTCCTGTTTAACAACGGTTTGCTGAGCACCTCCCCTGCGCCCTGGAGAACCGTTTTCCCAGTTCGGTCAGCAGGAGCTCAAGGCTCCGGAGGATGGATGATACGCCTCTTACGCAGTTTCAGTTCAGAGGCAAATTCACTGACCTTAGCTTTCACGTGCGCGCGTGTGTGTGTTTAGCCTGAACCAAATTTAAGAGGAGGAACTGCTTTCTGACAGTTTCTTTTAATTACTTGCAGTTCACACCGTAACTTTCGAAAAGCAAATGAAAAGCACGCTTAGATGCTGCCACTGTAAATACCGTTCATTAGTAACTATTTTCCCTGGAGTGTTGTAAAGTATGAATTTAAAGGCCGCTCTACCTGGAATCGTATTAAGGTCACAGGCACATTTTACATTCATGAGGCGGCAAGGCCAAAAAAAACCAACAACGACACAACAAGCCACCAGCAACGGTGATCCTCCATCCTCTGGATTCTCTTGACTCTGTGACTAATGTGAGTTAGGAGGCTTCATCATTACAGAACTGTTCTCACCTCTAAAACATTTGCTCCTGGCCGCCTCTGCACCCTTTCTTATTTTCAGCCATAGCCCCAAACTCTGCTGCCGTTTTCCAAGAACACTTGGTGTCCATCCTGCAGTGAGGTGAATACATGCATCTCAAGTCATGATTTGAGGAATGGATCTTTTTCCTCTCCTCTAGGAGTCTGGGTCCCGGGTCAGTAGACAGTCCCCTAGGACAACTTTCTGCTGTGCAAATTAAATAAAGAGTCTACCAGCAGGCCTTCCCTTCCCGCCCACTTGCATTTTTCAAGGCAAGTAAAAATAATAGTGGAACAACATCTTCAAAAGATTACTAGAGCAACATAACGCGTGATATACAATATATAAAATAGGACAGCCGAATCCACTACAGAAATAAAACATTGGACTCGGGACAGATTGCAGTATGCTCTGAAAAAGTGAAGTAACTAAGGGTAACCGTAAAGCTTCGTATTTATAGACTGCCTTTCCCCCGGGCGTCTCAGAGCGGTTAACAAACATTCCAAGAGGGACAGGACTTAGGGACTTCTGCACCTTGACTTAAGGACCTTTGTTCTTTTTTTTTGGCAGAGGGCCCAGTGTGATATGAAACCACATACCGTGGGCATAGGACCACTTATAAAATTAGGTCCATTATAAAAATTGTAAGCCTCCCCCCTCCGGCCCCCTCTCCTAAATAGACATCAACGACCAAAAAAGAAAGAGCCACTAGGTTAGACCGAAGCCGTTGGTGAACATTTTTCGAAGCTCGGGTGGGTTGCTTTGCTCCGTCGCTCAGAGAATGTCCGAGAGGCTCTACCGTGAAGGAGCCACCAGGTTTCTCTACGCAGCCCACTTGATCGTTTTTTTTAAAGGCGACCAGGCTGGTTTTTTTCATTTACGTCTTTTTTGTCTGAGAATCAAGGGATCAGTGTAAAATGCTTACCTTGGGATGCCTTTCACCACTGTCAGCCCAGGTTTTATGATCCAGTCCCCATCGGAAATAGCTTTGCCCTAGAACGCCTTAAGAGCCACGGAGAACGCGTCATCCCCAAAAGGTTGCCCTGTGACCAGCTCGTCCCAAAGACTACATCCTTAGAAACATTTCCTTTTGTTTTTACTTCTCAATCTTTGACTGACTTGAGAAGCTGAGAAAAAAAACCAAGCTAGAGAGGGGCCCCACTTTCGCCACATTCTGACTGCAGCAGTGAAATGGCTTTGTGGTATTTCCAGGAAAAAGAGACTCACATGATGGTCCCAGCAGAACTTCCATGTCGGGGGGAGGCAGGACCACTGTGTTGTCTCAAACAAAGACAGTCAAGATGCTTGTCCAGCTGCCCCTTGGGGCGGGGGTAAAAAAATCGGGCAGCAGGTCTGTCTTTTTGCTCTGCCAAAAAAGAAAAAAGTGCTTTATTGCAGTCACAAGAGATCTGTTGAAAAAAGTACTTGATGCAAATTATTTGACAAACTGTAGGAGAGTGAGGAATGTTCAGATGTGCTGTTCATCAAAATGAGTTCACCACATTTGGAAATGAAAACAGGATTTTTTTTTTTCCATTTTTTAAAAGAAGGCAGTTGTTATATAAATTCAGAAGTGGCGGGAAGGGAAGGGAAAGCTGTGGGCTTGCGGAGGGCCTGCCTTTGAAGTAGTCCCTTAGCCAGGGCTGCGGTAGGTGTGGATGGGGCATCCATCGCGGGGCTTGGATGGCTAAGGCGTTTCTGGCTTTGGAGTTAGTTTGTACAGCGAGCGAGACTGCGATTGTCTTAATAGGCGGATTCTCTGCAGCCCAGCTTTGTACGCGTCCTCTCTTGGTTTTTGGCTCTTACTGTCTCACCAGAGCCAGGATTTCTAGACTAGTTTGGACTCGTGTATGACTGGCCAGTTGGAGTCACCACGCCAGATTGTCTCGTGATTGCACTTTTTTCCTCGTTAGGATGGAAAGGCAGGCATAGTGTAGTCTGCAAGAGGGCCGTTTTGATAAATCTGGGTCTAATTACAGCCGCCAGTTTTTGAACGTCTGTCCTCTTTTAATAAAATGAAGAGTCACTGGGTCAGGATCATGACCCAAATGCAACACTATGGCTACTTCAGCCCAGTGATAAGTATGTCTGACTATTGTCCACATCTCAGGACTGGGGTGGTCGTTCTGTTCAACCGCAGTAGGATAAAAACAATGAGCAGTATCCCACCACGGGGTTGAGGAGTTCTTTCTTTTCCCCGCCACTTCCACACTCTGTCGCTGACACTCGCTTGGAGGGAGGGACTTTGTCACCTTCAGTAAGGATGTACTTACATACCCAGAGGAAATACGATTTACAGCTTCCTTTTGCCAGAGATTTCCTTCTTCTTCAGTCCTCCAATTCCAGGTGATTGGTCAGAGCCTGAAAGATTACCTAGAGTTACCGTTCAGCCAGTTATCTGAAAACTACACTAAAAAGATTCAAAAATAATTCATTCCAATGGAAATGATGGGGGCGGGGAGATAAAAACGGATTCCACTTCTATAATCGCTTCCTTTTCTGTAGGCTCTAAGACAAATGGTTATGGAAGTGCTCCTAAGTTTGGGCTCTGTGGCCCGAGTAATCTGCTCAGATCTTTAATAACATCCAATACTGGAGTCCTCGAAGTGGATAAAGAAATGAAAATTCCATCGTGTGTCCCTGTGATCTAGAAATGTTCCGTTCCTCTTGAAAAAAGGCATCAGACAGAAACCTCGTTACTGGTAGATAGCCTTGTCTAAACCCAGATGCCTCTACCCAGCAGGGCTGACTGGAGCCCTCCCTCCCCACGGGCGCTTTGGTCCCTCCAGCTAGCTCTCTGAGACCCAGCCTGGGCCGTGTGTCAGCAGCCTGACTTGTAAAGCACAAATCCTTCTACACCGATTAGAAACTTGTCTTTTCCAACCCGTGCCAGAATGCCGTGAAACCGAAGATCATTGAATCCACCCATAACTGATAGCTTCCCCGCCTGTGTACACCCTTGTCTTCATAACTCTTCTCTCGATTGATGGCAGGCTTCGATGGCTGAGAACAGTATACCTCTATACACTACCGCTTCCATGGGAAACCCCACTCTGGGCAACCTAGCCAGCGCCATACGGGAAGAGCTGAACGGGGCGATGGAGCACACCAACAGCAACGAGAGCGACAGCAGCCCGGGCAGATCCCCTATGCAAGCCGTGTGAGTACCCGCCACCCCGGAACGCCTTTGCCGTCACGTCCCGGTCCCCCCTGTTCTAGGTGCACACCGGCCCCTTCTCCTCTGGCGGCTTTTGACACCTTTTCTGTAACTTCTGATTTCCTAGAACCCAGATAGAAGTGGGTGCGTCCAGAAACCCTTAGCTCGGTTCGCACCTAGGAGGACCGTTTACTGACGTTCCCATTACAGCAGTAGGCTTCACGCGGCCCCACGAGTGCCCAAGGCCATAACATGGGTGACACCTGTGCTCTTAGCCTTCGCTTGCCCGGCTCAGGCCATTCTCGCAGCCACATTACCTTTTCCTCCTATAGCAGTAGAACGCATCCCGGTGGCAGAGTTCTTCGCTGTTTGTTCACCGTGTGGGTGGGCTGAAGCTAGCGGGGAGGCAAAGGATGCTCGTTTACTTGGTTACGTGGTACGCGGAAGCGTGGACGCCACGCCGAAGCGTCATTACCAAGCACTGACGATGGCACGAACGAAAGGTGGCATGGTTCATAGATTGCTCTTAAAATATTAAAAGGAAAATTAACAGGAGGATTATAGCAGCAGACGGCAGTATAATGAGCACGCCCAGAAGCGTACGGAGTGAGGCACGAGGGCTATCCCAGGCTGCATGTGCGTGGCGCCAGGACCAGGCGCACCACGGGCAGGGCCGTGCGTGCTGCCCCTTTTGGCTGGGTGATGGGAGGCAGGCGGGGTGACAGTAACGACTCCCCGTCTCCCAGGAAAAGTTTTAAACGAGCAAAGAGAGCACATTTCCCCAGAGAGGATTGGCGGGGGATGCTGTCGAATGACAGCCTCTGGCTTAGAGCGAGTCTCTGCGAAACCCGCTGCCCGCTTTAAAGGGATAAACCTATTCAGTGTTGACCGTGCTGTCAGCTCCCAGAAACGAACCCCTTGTCTACACAGTGTCTCTGAATTCCTGACCAACGTCTTATTTTAAGAGCATTTGAGTGATGAGAATGGAAAATATGACCTGTGGCAGTTAGCAAGAGCATGAACTGGCACCTACCAACAAAGGCAAAATGCTGTCTGCCAGCATGGGTAGCTTGGTGGGTTTGGAGGAATCTGAAATTTGATTCTTTAGCATTTGAATTGCATGCCCAGAGTGCTTTGAAAAGGACCTTTAAAGATGAAAATAATCGTTTTAAATTTATATCAACAGTCTCTTAGCATTTACTCCACAGCATTTTAAGAACGTGTTTCTCTCTCACGCCGCTACTGCCATCGATCTTCCTTCCTCAAGCAACCTGGTCTTTCTGACTTTACTATCAATCACACCCGTATTCATCTCGAAATCGTTGTCACCACAGGAGTATTTTACTAAGCTATTAAGGAAGTTCAGAGCACACGTAAATTGGCGTGTGCGCTGCTTCAAGGAATACTTACTGGAGCAAAAGCATCTGAAGTTAGTGGAAGAGAGACTGTTTGTCTGTCATAGTATCCACAGACCGCTGACGTTTACCTGATGTGTGTTCCTAGTATTTATAGTAAAAAGGATCGCTGAAAAAAGAGAAGAAAATTTAAAAAAAAAGGTATTTGGGTAAAAACCTCTCACAGCAGTTTAGAGTGAGGCTCATTTTGCTGTACAAGATAGAGTCACTATAAAGTTATTTCAGACTTTGAGTTAAACCAGAAACCTCGCTTTACAGCAAGGAATCAGCCTAATTTTTAACGAAATGAAGGTTGTACTGGTGTGAGTGTGTGTGTTTTGTTTTTAAGAAACCCTGCATAGGGATGCCCCAAAGCATAGTGTTTTATTGCTCAAATCTCACAGGTTTACACTAAAATAAAGGATTTTGCTAAAAATAATTGCTGGTCATCAGCCCATATTCCCTGTGCCTACTCTCGGTGTTTGTGAGAGATGCTTAACTCTATTTGATCTCAAATTTCCATTAAGCAAATTCTATAGTGACGTAGTTTTCTTTCTTGTCCGACGTGCATTTACCCTGCTATGATGCAACTTGTTTCTCACCTGTTCTGTTCTCTGGGAACAAACCAGCCATAAACTCTACAGCAAGGCTTAAAGGGCCTCGGGTAATGAGGCAGCCCAGCTACTATCGAGTGTCGAAATAGAACGTCTTACCCTTTCTGTGACACTCAAACCCCACAACGTTTTTGTCTGTCTCTTGAAACAAACGCTACAAAGTAGTCACATAATTATGGCTTTGGGGCCTTATACTTTTATCCTGATAGGGGCTAAAGGAGCTACAAAGCAAAATACTCCATGCTGTGCCCACACCCTCTGAACACAATGCCTTTAAACACCAGTCGGCTTGCCTTAAAAACTCTTCTGTTCCCAGAGTAGCTAAACAAAGGAATTACTCAGATGTAAGAAAGGAAATGTGGGGCTTTGCAGTTATTCACTGGGAGCCCTTTCGGAAGCAGGAGTCGGAGAGAAAGGCATTGGGGCGGCGGTGGGGGGGGGGGGGGGGGCGACCTGCAAGGGTAGAAGGCGCCACCTGCAGCTCCATCTCCCAGGAGGCACCTGGGAGACCACGAAACACGGTATCTTCAGCAGTGTGCATCTTACCTGAAATGGATCTCGCGTGGACATCCTTTCTCTAAAGCCCTGCATGCCCGAGTTACTGCTTTTGCCCCACCTGGGGGAGGAAGGGCCGGGGGGCGGGGATCTGCTGGTATCACGAAACGGCGTGAAGCTGGATTTCATTTCTGTGGCGTTTTAAGAAGCCTTAGTATCTCACCTGGTTGTGTTGTCAGGTTGTCACACCGTAGACCTGGCCAGTTCACCTTTGCTGGGCTTCCACTCGGCAGTAGGTGCTGGGACTGAGCCAGCGTGCGTAGGGTCGTCACCTGTGTCTTTGGGACGGAAAATAACCTTCCTGAAGTTGGGTTGCAGATTTCAGGGGAAAACAAAATATTCTCTCCCGTGAACTCTACCTTGTTGGCGGGACTGGGTGGGTGGGTGGGTGGGGGTGGGGGGATTTTGTTTTGTTCTGCCTGGCAAAACATTTGTCCGAGTCTAAAATTACAAAGCAAGAACTTCATGAAGACTCGCCAGTCTCTTCCAGGGCCCAGCACCCCTCCCACCCATATAGCCTTGTATCATCTCTGTCATCAGATTCAGCTCTGTAAACCAGAAAAGATGAATACATGGTAGTTTAAAAAACGAAAATAGGAAAATGTTGATCAGGGAAACAGCTGACTCTCAATCCAGGCTACACACAACCCAGCACCACTCCTATCCAATCAGTGTCACGAGAACCACGTTGCCAGAGGACAGGAGGGGGTTGACGTTTGAAGTAACAGTTCTCAGTGGTCTCAGTGGTGCGAATACGAAACTGAAACGTGAAGAGATGTTCACCATCGTCAGTCATCCAAAAACAACACCGTGTACGGTAACCTGAGCTTTCCTTAGTACACCTGCTCAGCAACACGATGTTCTCAGAAAGCAGTGCTTGGTGATGATGAGGTTGAGTCTAGATCGATAAAGCTTCTTCGGCAGTTAATATCGCACTAAATCATACGAACCGTAAGATGTTTTCGCCTCTGCTCCAACAATTTTATTCTTAGAAATTTATCCTAAGGAGGTAAACCAACAGAAATATGGATAAAAGCGGTCACTGTGTTATACAAAGATCAAGGTGGGGGCGAGGTATGGGGGTGAGCGAAAGACAGTCCCCAAATGCCCTCATCACACTGGGATCTCATAGCCATAACAATTAACACTGTAAAGGTAGCACAATAATCACATTCTTGCTATGTGTACAACATGTAAAAACAGGGCCCCAAATGCGAGAAGGCAGGCAAAACCAAGAAAGTCTACCTTAATTAGAGTTTATGGGTGATAAATATATACATATATATATATATATATTTTTTTTTTTTTTTTTTTTAAGGAATAAAAATCAACACACCTAACTCTTCCCAAAACAATATAGGGGGTCCTACCAGAGCTGACTTCCCAGGCAACGCCGATGTACGCAGTCACACAGGATCCCACACTTAAGAGTTTTAACGCTCAGCTGTTTCCAAAATCCTCAACGACTTTTTCAAACACATTTTCACTTGGCACTGGGCTCTGCACATTATGCATACGGTCCTGGATCTTGATGCTGAAACACAAATAAATAGGCCCATTAAAAAACTAAAGCTAGATGGACCCAAACTAGTAAAACATACTCTACTCTAATAAAACTTGGGTATATTTCGTTTTGCACATAGGTTGTAAGAATACGGGCCCTTTTTTTTTTAATGGTTTGCTGTTTTTTTGTTTTAAAAAAATTTATTTTGTGTTTTATTTTATTTTTGGCTGCGTTGGGTCTTCATTGCTGCGTTGGGTCTTCATTGCTGCGCGTGGGCCCTCTCTAGTTGCAAGGAGCCGGGGCCACGCTTCGCTGCAGTGCGCGGGCCTCTTATGGCGGTGGCCTCTCTCGTTGCAGAGCACGGGCTCCAGGCACGCAGGCTCAGTAGCTGTGGCTCACGGGCTCTAGAGCGCAGGCTCAGTAGTTGTGGCACACAGGCTCAGCCGCTCCGCGGCACGTGGGATCTTCCCGGACCGGGGCTCGAACCCATGTCCCCTGCGTTGGCAGGCGGACTCTTAACCACTGCTCCCCCAGGGAAGCCCCGGGCCCTATTTTTTAAAAGCTGTTTATCCCAACATCTACCCCCAGACACTCTCTAGGCTCTGCTCATTTTACAGTCAGTTGCTCTTCTAGAGGATCACGTGTCAAAGGGCAGTCCAAAGCACTCCTCTGTTGATTTTTCAAGGGTTCAAGAGGCTTTTGGGGTTTGCACACAGCATCAGTTATTTAGGAAGGCCACCATCCCCAGCACCTCCTCTTATTACTAGTAATACTTGATAACGTCAATGAAAAAAATCCTCCTTTCTGCGGCCCGTTCCTGCAATGGGACTTCTCTTTAAAAAAAAAAAAAAACCTGAATGGTTCTTTTACGTATCAAAAGCCCCTCCACCGAAAGTAATTTGTATTTGCAAACGATCGGTTGTAAATATGATTTAGGAACAACATTTCTCAATTGTTACCGGAGTGCTTCGCGTGGTCCCCCGCAGGCCCCTTCGGGTGAACCTTGCGCTGGGCTATAATGAGCAAGTCGGCAGATCTCATCGGAGCCCCGCATCCCGGTGGCCGCTACCAGCCGGGCCTCATGTTTTGCCTTGTTTACAGCTGACAGCGTTATTATTCTGATCGGGGCTCTGCTTTCTTATCATATTGTTGTGTTGAGCGCGCCTTTTCCTCTCCGTTTGTGTTCCCTGGCAGGGCTTTTCTTGCCTTATTGACAGTTTGTAAAAATATGCATTAATTTGGAGTTTCCAGCATGTATCATGGTGTCTCTCTGCTGTGTTTGCTTGAAGTTGATTAATGATAGACCCTCGCTTGGGGTCGGTCTCCTGAGAGTTCTTTCACAGGTTCTGCATGTTAACTAGCAAAGCAGAACACACAGCAAGCCGTGATTAGCCCAGCCTCCTGCACACAGTGGTCCCCACAAACCACTGTTGCGTTAACCGATTCTTGCTTCACGGGATTATTGGAAGATTTGTATTCATCCACCCAGCAGGCCACTATGGGGCCTGTTAGCTGACACTCAAAGGGTGGTCCTCGGACCAGCAGCATCACCGGGGAGCTGGTCAGAGATGCAGAGGCTCAGGCCACACCCCAAACCTGCTGAGTCACAGGCTGCATTTTCACCAGATCCCACGGGAATCTGTGTGCACATTACAGTGTAAGAAACACCACGGGAGGAGGACACACCCCCTGATGCTTCTGTCCAGAGACCCTTCTGTGATGATGGAAATTTCTCCCTCTGTGCTATCCAACATGGTAGCCGTTAGCCAACACATGTGGCCCTTGAGCTCTTGAAATGTGGCCAGCGTAACTGAGAAATGGAATTTTAAATTGTCTTCGTTTTCATAGTCGCACGTGGTTAGTGGCTGCTGTGTCGAACATCACAGCTCTAGACTGGGGATTCTGTGTTACCCAAAACCGCCGACGTACCTTGCGTTGGGAAGTCCCCACGGTGAACCTTCTTTTGTCTTTCCAGGCATCCTGTACATGTCAAAGAAGAGCCCCTGGATCCAGAGGAAGCTGAAGGGCCGCTATCCCTAGTGACAACAGCCAACCACAGTCCAGATTTTGACCACGACAGAGATTACGAAGACGAACCAGTACATGAGGACGTGGAGTGAACATCTGGGCAGGCCAACCCCAAGAGCGTGAAGATTGGGGGGGGGGACACAAGACAAAACACGTCAAAAGTTTGCAGTGAAATCGTTCTCCATTGGTTGTACAGTGTGGAGGATTTTTCACTGCATTTTGACAACTCTGCAATGTGTTAACTCTTAGTGCCATCAAGAATCCCATTTGGGAGTATTTTTGATTTTTCTACTTTTTGTTGAAAAAAGGAATTTGTACTCTGTGCATTGGATGGACTTGTTTGGTACTGGGGATTTTCCTCTCTTAACAGTCAACATCAGTGTTGTAAATTTGCTAAACTGATTCACTTTTAGCAGCAGACTTTGAACTGCAGTCCTGCCGACATTGGACAGTGAGGACACCCAACTGAGCATGTGCACCTAAGCTGCAGACCACGCCTCTGCCCAGAATTTAAGGATTCCAATGGACGACCTATTTGCACAGTACTGCATGTTGATTATCACTGCCTTTACTCCATTTTTTTTTTTTTTTTTTTTTTTTTTTTTTTGCTTCCAGTTGGGATGGGGAAGGCCTTTGTGTGTGTATTGGGGGGAGGGTTTAAAAATAATTATCCCAAACTTTTTAATGTATTGCTTTTTTTTTTTTTTTTTTTGGCTTTTCCTATACCATTTTTAGTTTTGACCTCAGGCCTCCATTCGGGCCCACGGCCTCTTGGAGGCTTCAAGTTTTCTGTACCTTGTGATGAATGTTAATAGGTGTTTTTATTATACGAAGCTGAATGTCATTTCTCGTTCGTAGTTTTCTGTCACTCATTCCATGTCCCTTCAGACATCACCACTGTTTTCTCGAAAGTCAGAAAACATTCCGTTTTGATCTTTTGCAAAAAGGTCCCAAATGCTGCACTCTACACGTGAAGGTCCTCTCACCCAGACGTGAAGTTCCTGCCAGAAAGAGAATGAATGACAGAAAAAAAAAAAAAAAATAGAGACACCCTAGGAACCATGCAGATTCATTCCATGAAGCAGTATTGGAAGGTGGGAAGGGGGTTGTTTCAGAGTTTCCTCTTTTTTTTTTTAATATTGCACCTACCATCATTCTTAATAAATGCCACAGCATTTACCAGCACAAGGAGACACAGGCAGCAGCCCCCTTACCCCCAAAGCAAAACAAACAAAAGACAAACTCTCGCAGTAGTTCGACTGACAGTGGCTGTGGAAGCCCGTCCCTGGGATGACCTAGTTGAGATGGGCCTCAGGCTCTCGCAGTTGTTCAAACCAGTGTGGGTTGCTTTGTTTGCAAAATGGCCCAAAAGCTGGCTTCCCTGAGCAACTGTGCTGAAAGTCTTGGTGGCCCCAAACCGAAACATCCATTCAGACCTGCTTGGTGGCATTCATGTGTCTGAATGCAAATTAGATTTCCGATTGAACTTGCTATGCGAGTTAATGAGAACTGGGTTCAGCAAATGCTAAAGTGTTAATTTCCAATGTGCAGGTTTGGTATAGCAGTTCAGCATGGGAGGCAGTACCATCCCACCAACCCAGTCCCAAAAACCAACAGGAGAAGACATCAGGCAGATGGGGGCACAGCTCAGCCCTGGGCTTTTGGGGAAACACACGTGGCGCACAGAACATGACAGTCATGGGTCAGTACAGCCTCAGTCCTTGGAACCCCTGAACGCTTCCACTCTGCACCCCTTTCCTGTCACTCATTTATTTACCTAGGAGTGTAGCTTTTGTTTTAGTTTAAGAGCCTTTTGGAGCTTAATTTATATGCTTTGTACCTCTTTTTTTTTTTTCCCTAAAATTACCAAAGATATTCCACAAAGGTAAATTATGTTCTCTGTTTTATGCTTTATCTGATGAAGCCAAATATCCTCTTCTTGTTGATCAAAGGAGGCAAAATAATTTAGAGGCAATTGATGAGATATAGGCTATTGCTAACTTAAGAGAACTGCTTCTTCATCATAGAGGACATTTAGAAGACCAAGTAGGTAATGGAACCAAAGTTGTTACTTTTTTTTTTTTTTTTCCTTCAGTCCTCGGTTTTTGTTTTTGTTTTTTCCTTCTGTACCTCTACAGAGACCAAAACGCATTCTTGTAAAGAGAACTTATGGGGCTACTGAAGAGAGAAATAGGACACAGTATTAAGGGAGCAATAGAAGGAAGGGATTACCATCTCCAAGAAGAAAAACCAATGTACGGCACATGAAACTTAGGGGGTGTCCAGTCCAGGAGACAGTTAAGATACAATGAAGGTAAAATTCAGAGAGAACAGAACAGCTTCCACAATTGAACTAGACCGCGTAATGTAGTATTTCTAGAAGACGTTTCTTTTTCAAAGAAAGATTGTATGCCACTTTTGTTTAAGGACTGTGCTATGATCACTGCATTCATTTGGGTTTATCTTGGCATATATATCCTCTGGGTTTTTGTTTTTGTTTTTTTTAAAAGGTTTCCTTTTTTTCCTTCCTTTTTTCCGGATTAGGCTTGCGTCAGCATTTTTCATTTAAAAAAAAAAGTAACATTCCCGTCCACTCACAAGCTTGGTACAAAAACTTCTCTGGCAGTTCCTTTTGAAGCTTCACACTGCTTTCTCTATAAAGAGCAGTCTGTGGTCACTCGAGACTTACTTTTTTTTTTTTTTTTTTCAACTTTTCCAGGCAGCGTCATGATGTGCAGGCAGTAGCCAGACAGGGTCATGGGAAGGGGGCCCTGTGCTTCTAAACTGAGTGGTTGCTGGTTAGTTTGGTATTCAAAAGAGGATAAAAATCTGGTAGATTAGTTCATTCTCAGCATGTGTAGCTAGACATGAGTAAAGTTAACAGCATGAGAAACTGTTAGTACGCATACCTCAGTTCAAACCTTTAGGGAATGATTAAAATTTTAAAAAAAAATACATTTCACTCAGTTGCACTTAGTCGTATGTCTTGCATGCTTAGTCTAAAGACTGTAGCAAAAAGAAAAAAAAAAAGAAAAATTAGCTTTTACATATCTTTGCAGGTATCACAGCCTTGCAGAAGAACCAACTGAAAAAAAAAAATTTCTCAGGCTTTACAGCAAGCAAACTTCACTCTGATTTTTCCAATTCTGATTCTGTATCCCTTGGGGGTATCCCAGTTGCTTCTTTAGGATGGGGTTTATTATGTTGTACATATATCCCGATGTGTCTGTGTGACTCTGTCTTTTTTGGGGGAGGGCGGAGGGTGGTTCTTTTTTTAGATATTGTTCCTAAAAAGGAATAAATGCATATACACCTGTTTGTCAAAACACCTTTGCTTTTTGTGCAACTGCTTTATATTAACGATACTTAAAAAAAAAAAAACCTTTGGAAAAAAAACTACTGTATGTAATGGAATTGCAGAATATGCTGCACATGTATTTTATTTAGTTATTCTTGCTTTCAGAATATTGGATGACATTTCCTGACATGTGGGAGGGAGAAACTCCCAAATTTCTTTTTTTTTTTTTTTTTTTTTTGGCTTTTAAAATTGTAACATAGTTGACAGATTTTTTTTTTTTCTTTTTTCCTGTTCTCATTGATCGGAGCATCTTGTACAGGTTTTTTTGGTGTTTGTGCCTGCCGGTGTGAGTTCCTCTGTTTTTTGATACATTCCTATCCCTTGTGTTTATCCTACCATTGCCTCCCTGGCTATCTTAAACAAGTTCATGCGTTTGAAAAGAGAAAAAAAAAAAAATGTTGTTTTAAACAATGTTTTCTCCTGCTGCAGTAAATATTTTGCATGATGAAATTCCAGGGTCACACTTTCAAAGTTTATCAGTGAAGTAGTGATTAATCATGGGGAGTGTCAAAGCTATTGAACTTTTTGTATAAAAACAAGAAAAAAAGAAAGAAAACTTTACAAGGTGCCAAGATGTACAGACAATTTGTTGCTTTTTTTTTTTCCCCAAAGAAAAGCGTACCTTAGGGAGAACGGTCCCTTGTACCGGGCGAATGCACTGTCAGGAATGAGGATCCATCCTACTTGTTGTCCCTAGAGTCTGTCCTTGTAAGACAAGTTCACGCTGCCTGCATTGAACCAGCAGTGAAAGGAAACATCAAGGCTTATGAACGGGAAGAGTGACCGCCAGCCCTGCCACCTTCGGACGGCTCTGACCTGATTCCCCGCGTTCCGTCAGACCTAGTAAAGACACCTCGGATTCTTCACCCAAAATATGATGTCCATCACTAGCTATTTTATCCCGGAAAAAAAAAAAAAAAAGTTAAAGATTTCCCCTCCTTTCCGCATTCCAGCTTGAGCTCCGTTTCCAAGGGTACCAAGAAGAACATGCTTGTCGGGATTTTGAATCTTTGGGGGACCTTTTGGTTCATGGTAGACCCTCTGGATATTTTGGATGTTTCTGAGAGTCGATTTTGGCTTTTCTCTCCTGAGAAATGAGACTTATAATTCCAAAGGCATTTTGTGGGCCCGGTGTAGTTCTCATGATCTCTGCTACCCAGAAGCCTGCATGGAGATGGTACAGCCCGGACTGTCAGCGTGGTGCTCCGTGGAGATGTGCTGCCAGTAACAAGAATTTTTTTTTTTTAATTTCGTTTTGTTTTGATAAGGCATAAAAGGAACTCATTCCGTGACATCAACTGTAATTCCATCATTCCGTGTCTGTGGATACAGACAATAAAAAAAAAAAAATGTTGTGTAGTCAGTACTAATGACTGACATGATCGCATTCTCAAATGCAATAAAAATGCTGGTTGTTCACACTGGTAGTAAAAGTCGCCACAGCCTAAGTTTCTTTCCCCTTCTGACCTGCTCAGAGTGTGTGTTCGGCATATGCCTTAGGTTTAGCACCAGCTGCTTCCCTCCCAGAATTAAAATCAATCTTAACTAAAAGCTTTCATCATCACGGAGAATTGAAGCTCTCGTCCCTCAGGATTTCAAAGTGAAAGTCTCCACTTAGAGAATTGGGGAAAAAAACAGAAAAAGAGAGGCTACCTTTTCTCTCCAGCAAGCACACTGTGATTTTTTTTTTTTTTTCCTTCATCACATTTTATAGAGAAAAAACAAAATATTGAATAACTAGCATTAAGAGCTAACTAAAATTTCAGAGGAAGGCAATTTCATGAATAATTCATTCAAATTTCACATCTGCAAGATTAGTCATCCAAATAAAATGCTAATGTCAAAAACATGCACCATCTATAATATTCTCATCAAGAAATCTTTTTGCATATAATGATAAATGCCGAGATTAGGACAAATGATTTTATAAAAATACTCTATCAGAAAGTAGGTTCGATAGCTGCCTTTACTGATGGAAACAGGAAAGCTCCCATAACTAAATGTTTCCAGAACAACCATCTTGATTTCTGAGGTCTTTAAAAATCGCAGACCTCTAGAAAACTGTGCTATTTCTCTTTAACATTATTCTGTCATACACATTCTAAGGATTAATGAATTTGGGCATCCTCTTTGAGTAAAAAATCGGTATATCGAAAGCAGCACTATTAAGTGGCCAAACCGCAGTGACATACAACTGTGACGCGTATAATTCAGAGCACATAACACGAGCCAAGAGATGACTTGAAAATTAACCTTGCAGTTCTTATTCGGCAGAGACCGGCTGATACTGAGGAATATGTAAACGTTCTTTCCCAGCATTGTTTTGAAAAGCCCATACAGTTATGCCACTGTCTAAAAGCCCTCTAGTCTGATAATTAGTAAAACATTTGAACCCTTAATTCTTATCTAGCTACTAAGAATAAATTAGGGTTAATTGAAATTCCTTTAAACGCCAGGCTTAAACATAAATACTGCTTACAGCATGTGCAGTTGGTAAAATTAAATATGTACACATATTTGAATCAACTGAAGGACCCAAACCAAGTAGGACGACGCATTAGAGAAGATTTTGCTGGTTGATGCATATATACATTTTTCAGTGTATTTCAGGAATCGTTCTAAGACGGGAACATCCTCTTTGACATTTATTTCAGGCTTGTCACTCAGATAAACAAGGCAGCAAACCCAAACTGTTGGCTCTTCTTTTAAACGGGAGCCTTTGTATCAAGAGCCTAAACTCTGAGGAAGGCCAGTTTCACACCTACACTAACCAGCTGCGTGATAGCTGTTACTCCCCCTCCCCCCAGAAAAAGATTAAAACATAGTGTAATTAGTCTTTCTTGATTTACGAGGTTGTGCCGCCTTTGATGCTGTTACATATTTAGGTGTAGGGTAATATTCACAATTTATCTTTCATCTTTAGTTGAGTCACATAAAAGTAGTCTTTATCTGAATAAAGTGAAGTTGGGCCTCAAACCTTCATTTAACGAATTGACTGATGGATGAAAGGTTTAAGACAGAATTCACGTTGGAGGGAAATTAAATTACGTACAAAAACACTGGTTTAACTGTGGGACAATATTTGGCTTAGAACGCCGTCACTCTAGATATAACCGACTTTTATTTATTTTTAAACAGCATTTTATTTTTTTAAAAAATAATACCCCATGTCATCTTATTTCCACTCTGATCGTAAAATGAGATTCCATGCTTAGCACCCCCAAAATACACATATATATCTATTTGAAATGATCAGCCGGCCTTTTCTTTGGCTCCTACCAGGAATGTAGGGAGGGAGAAAAAGGGGAAAAAGACAAGCTTCAAGTTATAATGTTAATTTGAAGGTAACCGGCCTTTCAAGAATTAATTTCAGCCGAAGCAATAATCATTATTTACCAGCGTGTGACATTTTTATCACTCATCATATTAGCAAATTTCCATTGAAAATGCTAAAATGGATCGTCATAAGGCAGATAACTGCTCTAGCTGTAAAAATGACCAACACAAGTGCCGGGACTCAAACATTAAATTATACTGTAATTAATAAAGACAGTTAAGCTGTCTACTAGCAACAGCAATTTAGGTAACCACATTTGATCGGCTATAAATTGTAACTACATTAAAATTCCAGAAATATTAGCAATATGGATTAGTTGATGGAAGTCACTGCTGATCACCAATTCTCTTTTTTTTTTTTTTTTTTTAAAAACAACGGAAGCACAGGTCAGGTTGACCACAAATCTGTGAGCGAAGATCAGGCCTTAGCACTTTTAATCTTGTGAAACAAGCAATTACAAATAGTTGCATCGATTTGTTAAAAAGCTTTAGGTGACATAAATTGTTTCCTGTTTAGCTTATTGCTCTGATACATAAATGTCACCCAGTCCAGTATTAATTAGGCCACAGAAGAACACAGGGTGACTTCCAGCGACGCATTTGTCAGTCCTTTTGTGAGCTTTCTGGGGAGCTGCTCTCGCTGGCTCATTTCTTATTAGCGACAGAGAGAGGAAGGAAAAACTCTTTGGCTATGTGAAGTCTTTAATACCAGTTTAATTTTCAATTCTCAACTAAATTGTGGGATTTCGGACTTGCTTTCTTGCTACTTGACATAAAGCAGCACGTCTGAAAAACATCTTCCAAATAGAATAGTATTTACAAGGCATTTCAGCCTCTGAAAAGCTAATACTCCTCCCTTCTCGATATAGGGGACTGCACGGGTTTCCGTGGATTGATATTTCTACACTTAAAATACAATTTTAAACGGCTTGTGCACGTTCCTGACTTAACATAAATCAACTGCATCACGTACACTTTCGTTAGGTAGGCATGCCACTTAGAAAAATACATGAGATTCTGGGGGCAGGGGGAAAGTCTGGAGAAAATTTATTAAATAGAAGTTTTTACTGTAATAGAATATTAATGTAAGCCAATGCTTATTTGCCATTAAGCTGTTCCTTTTTTTCTTTTTCTTCCTTTTTTTTTTTTTTAACATACACATGCTTTTTATTATTTTGCACTCAAGCAAAAATTCCACATTCAAAGACTTTCCATCTAGTCGGGAATGTCTCTGGCAAGAAACACGTAAGAAATTCTGACCTCCAGAAAGACAGCAGACCGTCCACACTGAGCTTTAGCCCCACAAGGCCACGCATGCAAACGTAAGGTACATGCTAGTCAACAGTGTGGAATCCGGAAAAACAATTATTCTTTAAATCCTGCCTCACCGCTACTCCACCAGAGCACAGAGGAAAATGTTTGATTTGCAACATAAAAGATTCATTAATTACCGCTTGAATATTTAAAGCTATTTTGCAGTCTAACAGAGATAAAGCAGTGAATTAAAACCTCTAATAAAATTGTAAAAATATTTCGGTAAGTTTACCCGTGTTATGATTTAGGGAGAGATTCAAGCATTCTCACGGAATAGTCTTAGCAATTTTCAAGTGTGTATTTGGAAGAAAGAGCTAAGTGTTCTAGGAATAATTTGTTTCTCACTTTCAAATGTTTACTAATAATTTATTTTCGAATCAAGTTTGCTACATTAGAATTCCACCGGTGGAGGGAAAAGAAAATCTGTCAAGCAGGTCGGAGCACGGTGTGTCTGACCCAGAAATTAAACTACTTTCAAAAGTATTCCATTAGGCTGAAGGCTTTAGAAGCTATCACACGAAAAGTGGTCAGTTCCTGCCCACAAAATGCATCAAAACCTGAAAACACCCCACCCCAAGGATATAGCCTAACTCCCTCCGACGCCTGCCCAGCATTAGATGTATTTTGTTTTTATGATCCTTGAGAGCAGCGCTCCCCAACCTTTCTGGCACCAGGGACCGGTTTTCGTGGAAGACACTTTCTCCACGGATTCGGTGGCGGGGCGGGAGGGCGTAGGAGATGGTTCAGGGGTAACGCCCGCGGTGAGAAGCGGCGGATGAAGCTTCACGCGCCCGCCCGCCCGCCTGCCCGCCCGCCGCTCACCTCCTGCTGTGCGACCCGGTTCCCAACAGGCCGTGGACCCGGGAGCAGTCTGCAGCCTGGGGGCTGGGGACCCCTGCTTTGGAGCATTTCAGTGTTTGGATCCTGGGATCCTAGAAGTAGAGCCCAGCACGCTCTTGGAATCAAATGCTAGGGAACCTGAATGCCAAGTGACCAGACCCAGCCCTGACCATACAAACTGGGTGACTTTAGCAAGTAAGTAACTTCGTGCCTTTGGTCCTCCCCTTCCTCTTTCTGGTAATTGAGGGCATTTAACTACGTGACCAGAAGGGTTTCTTCCAATTTTAAGGTTCTAAAAATTCAATAACATATTCCCCTTGGGAACTTTTCTTGATGAAATCTACCATCTCAGCATGAACCAGTGTGTGTGGCACTCCATCTTTCACCACTATTAGAATGCTGTCCAACTGAACCCGGCCTTCTGACATGCCCTCTTAGGAGCAAATTTCACTAGCATGCATGCTTGCAACCATCCACCCATCCATCCATAAATAAGCATTCAATGCATTCAATGACCTGCTGCAACTCAACACTGGACGTAAACTGGGAACAAGATAGACACAGAGTTGGCCCCACTGTAGCCCATGGTTCACTGGGAAGAGAGTTCTTAAACATTAGCTTGCACTGTAATGCACTGAGTGCTAATGAGAAGGGAAGTCCAGGAATACACAGGAAGACCATCCATTCACTGTGGGCAGTCAAGGAAGCTTCTGGGAACACACCATGTTTAAGTGAAACCCAAAGGATGTCTAAGAGTATGGCAGCTCGGAAGAAGAAATTGCTCTAAGCAGAGGCAAAAGAGCTGGAGTCTGAGAGGCATGGACTTCAGGGCAGGGTCAGCAAGAAATTTTACAGAAAAACACTAAATAGAGTCAGCCTGGCAGGGACCATATATCATGCATACGGCAGAATCATAATTTTTGTTAACAAATCCCAGTGCTTTCCACCGTCCAGCTCGGTAATTCCTGAGGAGTCGATGCTACATCAGCTTCGCATTCCGGGGAGGGAAGCGCCCCTCTCTTGGGGCCACGCTGGCCACTTCGCTCCTCCTGGGCCCCAAGCACACTCGCCTCAGGGCTCAGAGTTTCCCTTCCCTTTGCAGTGGATGGACTTTTCCTGGCTCTCCGTATGGCACACAGGCTTCTTCCCTCCAAACATCCCAACAGAGAGGCCTTTCCTGACCATGCGGTGTCCACGGTACCCTGCCTGCCTGCTCTACCCTCCACACTCCACAGCCCCCTCACGCACTTTGTTGTTTCCACTCCACTTAGTGCCTCATAGCATTCTGCGTTCACGTGTGTCTTTGCTCACGGCCCATCTCCCTCCGACGACAAGGGCACAGACCCTGGCTGTGTGCTCAGCTGCTGCGTCCCCAGCACGTGGACCAGGAATCGACACTCAACGGTTGTTGAGTGAAGGAACAAACACTATCCTGCCGGGAAGGGAAGAGGTGGAATTGGAACTCCTACAGTCAGATTCCAGAGCCTGCCTGCGTAAACCATTCCACTGTATTTCATGGCCAAGCAAACCAAGTATCATTTCTAAGATTCTCACACCAAACCTGCCAGGTAGGAACGATCACCCGCATCTCACTGATGTGGACGCTGGGGCTTTCTAAGTAACACACTCAAGGTCGCGTGGAGGAGAAGCTGGAGACTTGGCATTTGCCTCCATGGCTGGTTCCTTTAGCCCATTTACTGGCACTGGTCACACCACTTACCTCTAAAGGGCCTCTCACCTAAGGTACCACATGTGCTCATGTGACAATATAGCTTTAAAGTGGAACCACTGACATTCTTTTTTAAGATATTACAAAGTTATCAAATAACATGGAGAAAAAACATTTAAATGGGAGCCCTCTACAGCCTGTTGTGCCCACCATTTTTTTTTAATATAATTTTTATTTTATATTGGGGTCTAGTTGATTCACAATGTTGTGTTAGTTTCAGGTGTACAGCAAAGTGATTCAGTTATATAGACATATATGTGTGTGTGTGTATATATATATATATATATATATTCAGTTATATATACATATATCCACTCTTTTTTAGATTCTTTTCCCATATAGGTTATTACAGAATATTGAGTAGAGGTCCCTGTGCTCTCCAGTAGGTCCTTGTTGGTTATCTCTTTTATAGATAGTAGTATGTATGTGTTAATCCCAAACTCCTAATTTATCCCGTTGTGCCCACTATTCAATACAATGGCAAGAGAACAGTGCCCAGGCATGGACACACTCCGAATTAATTGTGTATCACAGGGTCTTTATGATTTGCCTCCCGTCAAAGAGGACTATTTCTGCTCCTTCCTGAAATGGAGAGCGGCCTGACATATTCCTTGAGTTTTTTTTTCTATAAAATCCCCTAAAAGTCTTTCTCATAGGTACATAAAAACCTTTATATCCGGAATCCCCATCTTAGCTGAGATCCCTTGTCCCTGACAGGACACTTAGAGGGACGGTGAGCTCCTCGAGGACAGGCTCACTCTGTCTTGCTCCCTGTGGGACCACCCTGAACGTGCCGTGTGGGCAATGAGAGTGGCTAAGAGCAGAAGCAGAGAAGCCCGGGACTGAAGCCAGATAAATGGGATTTCAGTCGCCCTGGCCTCTGGATAACTGTGCAAACGTGGGCAAATGTCTCTAAGCTTCAGTAAAAATTCTCACATGGCAAGACAGGTATAATGACAAAATGAGATTTCATGTGTGTATATGTGTGTGTCAAGAGTGAGCCACGGAATTGACTCCTAAGAAATGGGATAAAGTGTTGAGAAAACCAGACTCAGTGCCTGTCCTCCTGTATTTTGCACTCTAGCTGGATGTACTCAGCCTCACTGGAATGTAAACTTCCAGGTGTTCCAAGGATGTGTCACACACAGAGAAATGTGCTCTTGAGGGGAGGGGTCAAGAAAAAGCTCTGCAAAGACAAAAGACTGAGTTAAGACCTGAAAGGTGAGCGAGGATCATCTAGGTGGACGTCCAGTGACTTCGTTTCCCAGCAGTCATTTCTATTCTGCAAGTACAGCACCCTTATTCCTTGGGTTCCTCTCCCACGCTGTCCATGTTACTTCGGCAGGACTTTTACCTTCCTGCTCAGAGCTCATCCCAAGACTTTTATGAAAACTGTTGAGAGAAATACTCTTCCTGAAGAAACTGTTGACTGGCCAGGCCATGAGCTTAAAAGCTACGCTTGGCTGCTAGTGCTATAACACGGAAAGGAGCCGCCTAAGTAAAAGGAAATAAAGGAGAACAGAGACCGAAGAGGAAGAGCCACAGGTAGAAGCCCAGAACAAGACTAAGAGCTGATACCGTGGCTACGTACGCAGTAGAGTAGTCAGGCAGGCAGCGGGATCCCGTAAGACAGCTTTGGAAGAGCCGAGGAGAGAGCCCAGGGGCTGTGCAGGAGGCCGCTGTATTGCAGGTCAGTCAGAAAGGATGAGGTGAACAGTGACGATGTGGATAATGAGAGGGAGGGACCCAGGAGGCCATTTGGAGATCAACTGGGTAGGATTTGGTGACCGACTGAATGCAGGGTGTCCTACACAGAGATCAGACTTGTGGTTGCCAAGGGGATGGGGGTGGGAGTGGGATGGATTGGGAGGTTGGGATTAGCAGATGCAAACTACGGTATAGAGAATGGATACACAACAAGGTCCTACTGTATGGCACAGGGAACTATATTCCATATCCTGTGACGAACCATAATGGGAAAGAATATGGAAAAGACTGTATATATATAT